>NW_007246497.1:266654-378070 GCF_000164805.1 Carlito syrichta
CACGGGCTCAGGCAATCCACTCACCTCAGCCTCCCAAAGGCGCGGGATTACAGACTGAGCCACTGAGCCCGGCTTAGCTTTTCTATATGAATAGAATTTTGTTTCTTTCCTCAAACTTTATAGATTTTATTTTTGCTTATTGACTTGCTTTCTCACTGTTCTAGCTAGTATTTCCACATTATTTACTAGATTTATTTAGTAGATACTCTTTACCAAGTCAAGGAATTTCTAGTTCCAGGGGATTTCTATCTTCTAGTTGGCTAAGTTATTATCACTGAAGTTTTTGAATTTTACTAAATGCTTTTCTGTCTCTTTAAATAATATGATTTTAACCATTGGTTTGTTAATTAAATAAATGCATCCATTCAATGAATTCTTTTCAATGTAAAATACTGCATTTTTAGTATTAACTCGAGTTGGTTGAAAGATATTTTATGTTTTTTACTACAAATATTCTGTATGGGGTTTTAGCCAAAACAGTGTGTATAAATGAGATTAACCTTTACACCTCCTTCTTTCTGGTCTCAACTTGGTTTTGGGATAACAATTATACCAATGAAATTATTTGGAAAACATTAGCTCCTTTACTATCTTCTGAATTACTCTGTTTAACTTTTTAAATTGTAAAATTAGCCCATGGTATTTTGGATAGCAGTTTTGGTTCTATGTATATTCTAATTTCTATTAACATTTCACCTTTGATTTGTGAGGAATGTGTTTTTCAATTCCCAAATACATGTAACTTTGTTAGTTACTTCATTTATGCTTAACTTAATTTCAATTTTATTAGAGTATATACAAAGGGTGACAAAAAAGTATACACATTTTAAGACAGGAAAAAACTACATTAAAATTGTAATATTCAATATATACCAATAATAAAAGATGAATACAGTCACGTTTGACCTCTGCATTTACAAGAGGTGTTCAAAGTGGTTACCATCAGCATCCAGACACTTCTGATTATGGTGAACTAAACATAATGCAGAGATAACATCTCTTAAAATGTGTACAGTTTTTTTTGGCACACCTGGTATTTTATGTGAGGATGATTTTTTGATATTTACTATAACTGGCTTTATTAGTAGTATGATGATCAACTTTTTTAAATTAGTCACGTTCATTTAAGAAAAATAATTTCTGGGCTAAGTGTTCTTTATATTTTCATTTGATTGACTTGATCATGTTGCTTGAATATTCTGTATCCTTAAAGACATTTTTGAATTGGTAACCTATCAATTACTTAGAGCGGAATATTAAAAATTGCCTGGAATGCCTTCAGATTTGTACATTTTTATTTTTAAATTTTAAAAGTATTTACTTTACATTTTGAAGTTGTGCTATTAAGAGTATTCATATTTAGAATTATAATATCTTTTTGGTGAACTTCACCTCCGCAATTACATAACGTTCCATTTCCTTAATTGCATTGCCATAGTTCTTCTGTCTGATTTAGCATATGAAGTATATGTGCAATATATATTTAAAATAGAGGTATTTTAGTCTCGGTTTTGGGACTAAAATATAAAAAGGCAATATTTATAGTCAATAGATAGCTGCATTGATTTAAAAATGAGACATGAGACCACCTTGTAGTGTCTGCAAAGGAAATGGGTGTAACTGACTTAAACCCTTCTCACACATCGAAGATATAAAGTTAGGAGATGGAAAATAGAGAATATTTACTACTGTGCAGATGTATTATGAGCCTACTCCCTGCCTTGTGGAGAGAGGGAAAGATTTTCCCTTTAACCTAATCTTAAGAAAATGGGCTTGAGCATGACAAGAGAGCTTGGATGAGTTTCAAGGAGTGTGTGTGACACAATGGGCTGATGGCATACTTATAAACCCAAGATGAAGGAAAAGAGAGATGGTTATTCTGGCTATATAGAGGGGGTTGAAGTAAAAGAATCATTAGTATATGCCATGGACATGATGTGATCTTGGTGCAAGACTGCGATGGGGTTACTTAGATTCTGCCCTAGAAGACCACTGAGTAAACCAGAGTCTTAACAAAAAGAATCAGTACATGTAACACTGGTTGCTTTGAAATAAAGAAGTCATAGGCCAGAAAGGGATGTCGTCTCACAGCTTAAGAGAATTGCCATTGATAGATACCCAGTAATACAGAGCTGGTCCTCAAGGTACCTCATGAAAGAAACATGCCAGCTTAAGCACCTATTAGCCCTGAGAATGCCAATGTTAGATCATCACAACTATACCAACCCAAAGATTCCAACACTTTGAAGAAGAGGTAGGGCAAGAGAAAAGCTGTTGACTATTCCTCTTTTTAAACTTCAAGTTGCAACAAATCTACAACAAGGTAGGGGAAATATTTTAATTTTAGATGTAGTTTGATTATAAATGAGGTTGGATATATTACTTATTGAACTAAGACCATTTTTCTTATTTGAAGTATATATGATAATTTTTACTTTGTGAGAACAAGAAAAGTCACAAATTCTACCCCAGTTTTTCTCTGAGTCAGGACAATTATTCTAGATATTTTAGGATATCTAGTTCTCAAATTTCTAGATTTCTTTTTTTTTTTTTTTTGAGTTGGAGTCTCACTCTGTCACCCAGACTGGAGTGCAGTGGCCGCTCCTGGCCACGGCAACCTCGACCTGCTGGGCTCTGGCGATCCTTCCGCCTCAGCCTTCCAAGTAGCCGGAACTACAGGTGCGCGCTACCACGCCCAGCTAATTTTTTGATTTTACCGTAGAGATGAGGTCTCGCCTGCCCTGGTGGGTCTCGAACCCGCGGGCTCAGGCAATTCACTCACCTCAGCCTCCCAAAGGCGTGGGATTACAGGCTGAACCACCGAGCCCAGCTAGATTTCTTTTTAAGTAAACATGAATGCCAAGACTCACACATTCTAAAGACTGCAAATATCTATTTTGAGCCAACATTGGTTACTTCTCCTCCAAATTATAAATGCCATACATTATTTTACTTAATTTTAATAACCAATTTATAAGATGAACTTTGAAAAGTTAGAAATTGATGCTCAGAAGGATTATGGGACTTTTCTAAGCATACAGTAAATACATACATGAGCCAGAATTTCAAGCACTGTCAGTCAGCCTGACTCTATAACAAACATAAAATTTTCTTTTTCTTCTTTTCTTTCTTTTTTTTTTGAGTCAGAGTTTCACTTTGTCACCCAGACTGGAATGCAGTGGCATGCTCACAGCCACCACAGCCTAGACCTGCTGAGCTCAGGTGCTCCTTCCACCTCAACCTTCTAAGCACCTAGAACCACAGGCATGCATCACCACGCCTGGCTAATTTTTTGATTTATTGTAGAGATGAGGTCTCGCCATGTTGCTTAGGCTGGTCTCAAACCCCTGAACTCAGGCAATCTTCTCACCTCTGCCTCCCAAAGTGCTGGGATTACCACATTCGGCATCAAACATACAATTTTCTAAGTCAGGTTTCCATTTTGATGTTAACTTACTGTGATTTAGATGCTCTACTAGATGCTTCCCTAACACCTAGAACTTTTCACATTTTATTGTAATTGTTTATTTAATTACCTGACTCCAATTAAACTTTAAGGTCTAGGAAGGCTAAAACTGCATCCACCTCCTTCATTGCTGTCTCTCTGATTTATAGCATAAATAAAGAGAATGCAGTATACATTTTTCTTTTTCATATAATTTATTTTTACATGTAAAAATAACAGTTGTATATATTTATGATTAAAAACATGTCTTAAAATAGGTATACATTATGGAATGGCTAAATTGAGTTAGTTAGCATATGCATTACTTATCATTTTTGGGTGGTAAGAACACAAACTACTCTCAGCAATTTTTAAATATACAATACAGTGCTATTACATACAGTTGCCATAATACACAGTAGCTCTCTGGAACTTATTTCTCCTGTCTAGTTGGCATTTTGTATTCTCTGACCAACATTTCTCCAATCTTCTTTCTTTGCTTCCCATCCCCTGGTGGGAATTATTTTCCACTTCCATGAGTTCAACTTCCTTAGACATCACATATAAGTGAGATCATGTGTTATCTGTCTTTCTATACCTGGTTTATTTCACTTAGCATAATGTCCTCTAGGTTCATCAATGCTGTCATATATGACAGGAGTTCCTTCTTTTTTAAGGCTGAATGATATTCCATAGTGTATAACTACCACATTTTCTTCACCCATCTACCCATTGATGGACCCCTTGATTACATATCTTTACTACAGTGAAAAATGCTGTAATGAACATGAGAGTGAAGATACCTCTTTAGCATACTGATTTTATTTCCTTTGGATATATACTCAATAGTGAGATGGCTGGATCATATGGTAGTTCTATTTTCAGTTTTCTTTGAGGAACCTCTGTTGGGAGCCAGCCTTGGAGGCCCACCTGATCGACAGGGTCCGGGTGGGCCGAAGACCCTGGGCCACAGGGTGAGCCCAGGAAGCTAAGGCCCTTCTGTCTTTCACCTTTGCTGTTTGATACCGCCGAAAAATTCTGTGCAGTCGTGAAAGAAGAAAATGGCATGTTTATGTGAAGTACTCACAGCTAACCTGGAAATATCATGGTTTATTTTTCCATTTTTTCCACTATGCCACTTGGCCTTTTCTAACATATGCAAGGGTTAAACTCTGAAGCACCGGGCTCGGTGGCTTAGTCTGTAATCCCGCACCTTTGGGAGGCTGAGGTGAGTGGATTGCCTGAGCCCGCAGGTTCGAGACCTGCCTGGGCAGTGAGAGCTCATCTCTGCAATATATCAAAAAATCAGCCGGGCATGGTAGCGTATGCCTGTAATTCCGGCTACTTGGAAGGCTGAGGTGGAGGATCGCCGGAGCCCAGCAGGTCGAGGCTGCGGTGGCCGGGTGCGGCCACTGCACTCCAGTCTGGGCGACAGAGTGAGACTCCAACTCAAAAAAAAATAAAAATAAAAAAATAAACTCTGAAGCACATCAAAAATACTTTCTTTCACTGGGTTATAAGTTACTAGATATTGCTTAAGTAAAAAATAATATAAGTATATTCACTCCTTATTTGATTTAGAATTATGCAGTTTAGTGTTTAGACATAAAGTTTTTTAGAAGCACAAGTTTATAGTAAGTTCATTATGAATTCATTATAATTTCTAACACTTATCTAGGAGTTATGAAGGTGATTTATAACACTGTTTTCACTGATTTAGGATAAAGACTAATCGTTAAAGTTTTTACTTAATTCTATAGTTAAAACTCTAAATTAACATTTATAGAGTGGGTTTTCACTGAACTCATAATATAGTAATCAGACACTTTTATGACAGATCAGCTAAAACAGAAAGTAACCTTGAGAGGCCTGAAAAACATTACTAAAAACTTCTTTTAAATTTTCTTTAAAAACAAACACTGCGAGATAAAAAAAAAAAGTAAAGAGGACATCTAGACAAGAGAGGCGATCACAGGACTCTGAAAAACATAAAAGCCTAAGATAAAAAAATTCCTGACATAAAAAAATATACACTTAAAAAAACTTTCTTAAAACATTTCAAAAACTGTAATTTGGAACATTGGACTAAAAATATCATTGTTGGCTTTATAAATAAGACGTTGTCTAAATGCCTATAAAAATCTTGGTTTGTTTGCTACTAAAGCCTATAAAAATCTTGGTTTGTTTGCTACTAAAGCCTATAACAATCTTGGTTTGTTTACTACTAAAGCCTATGAAAATCTTGGTTTGTTTACTACTAAAGCCTATGAAAATCTTGGTTTATTTACTACTAAGACCATTTAGATGATAACTTTTAAAAGATATATATGTGAAAAAATTTTCTTTGTCTTGCCCCTTCACAAATGGTATAAAAGCTCTGTATTAACTAACATTATATCGTCATCTGTTCAAGAGACAGGTGTCCATGTATATGATCTTCGTCCATCGCCTATCCATCTCTCCTTCAAAATATCTCACGACCCTTGTGGGGCTGGCCCCCACAAACCTCCATACTATTTTCTGTAATGGCTGTACTAATTTGCATTCCTATCAACAGTGTGCAAAGGTTCCCTTTTCTCCACGTCCCTACTATCACTCTGCCTTTTTTTTATTATAGCCATTCTTATAGCTACAGGGTGCTATCTAATTGTGATTTTAATTTGCATTTTCCTGATGATTAATGATGTTGCACATTTTTTCCATATACTTGTTTGGTCATTTGTATGTTTTCGTTGGAGCAATATCCATTTGGGTCTTTTGCCAATTTTTTATTGGCTTATTTGTCTTCTTGACACTGAGGTTTTTTTTTTGTTTAATCTTAATTTTTAATTATTATGTACATAATATGTACAATTTAACATACATGTGAAATTTGATATAAGCATACCATGTGTAATGATTACATCTGGGTAATTAGAATATCCATCACCTTAAGCGTTACTCATTTCTTTGGGTTAGGAACATTCTGATTTTACTTTTAGTTATTTTGAAATATATAATAAATTATTGTTTACTATAGTTACCCTATTGTGCTACTGAATGGATATTAACCCCTTATCAGATGTATGACTTACAAATATTTTTGTCCACTCTATATGTTACATCTTCATTCTGCAGATTGTTTTCTTTGCAGTGCAGAAACTTTTTCATTTAATATAATCCATTTGCCTGTTTTTGCTTTTATTGCCTTTGCACTTTAGGTCATATCCAAAAAAATTATTACTCAGCCCAATGCCATATGAGTTCCCCTATGTTCTTCAATATACATTTTTCAAGTGAATGAAGTAAAACAAAACTATAGAAATTATGTGTTATGTTTTCAGGATCATAATTACCACAGAATCAAAATTTTTTTCTCTTTGGTTGGCTCTGATCCAGCTATCAGAAAATAACCTTTCTGCTTCTTAGAAGATGCAATTTAAAGTGGAATTCTGATACTGAGACAGAGGCTGCAGATCAAGGAAAATGATTCAGTTCAGATTTTTAAAAAGTATGAATTGAGCACAAAATATGTTAGGTACTTCTAGTTTCTGGCAGTACAAAAATAAAAACATTATTTATGTTTTTTAAAAACTTGCAATCTAAAGACAAAGGCAAATGCACACACAGTTAATTTCAAACTAATATGGCAACTATAATAAAAGAAATATATATTAATTAACTGAGCAGGGTCCCTTAACACTGTGTTTAATGAACCTGCTAAGTTAACTAAAAACCTCTACCTCTTTACTTGGTAGAGAAGGCAACTAAAATTAGTCTTGACTCATGAAAGGGAATTAATCAAATGAATGAAAAGAGCAGTATAGAGAACCACATGCATAGATACATTGCATTTCTGAGAAAATGGAAATAGAGTTCATGTGGTTTTATTAGTACTTGTGGCAAGAATTGGACATGCAGGAAGTGGTACCACAAAGGTAAAAGTGCCTAAATAAAAGAAGTGAACACGTCATTTCTATTGTTCATTGTAACTACCCTTCTGTATGCCATGACTAACAATGTCATGATGAGTACAAAGAGTGTAATTCTTTCAAGGCTAGTAAGTGGAGGAGGAGATGAACCTTGGTCAGGATCCTTGGAGGAGTTTTCCTACACAACATCTAAAGTCTTGATGTATTGAATTGGCTTTTCTCATACCTTCCCCAAAGTATCTTCTCATTCAGTGAAAAGGACCGTACAGAGACTAAAATGTGTATAAGTAAAAATAAACAGAGCCAGAGCTTGGGAGATATAAGGGTATGTGGTGATGAGACTGCATATTAGAAGCATTGGGATAGCTTTGTTAACATGGGCAGAAATCTAGTTTAGGTGGAAGGTTTTCACCAAGGCAGACCTACCAATGGAGTGCTCACGTAAGCGTAAGAAGGGAGGGCAGAAATAACAGTGGGAGTAGTTAAAAAGGAAGAGAAGAGTCAGAAGAAGTGGTTTCTGGCTAGGTCACTGTCCTATTTAGATAGTCATTAACCAGCATAATAGCGTTATGCTGTTAAAAAAAAAAAACTGCATAGTGACAACTTTCTGCAGGAGTTCTCTACCTCTACTGTGACATGTACAGAGAGGTCAAAGAGCCATGGCTGAAGAACTAGATGAAAGTTCTTTGCTGTTCTGTAGTCCTCATCTGGTTGGAGGATACCGTTGTCTCCTCCTGTGCTTTGTGGTTCCAGGGTTCGGATGAAACAAATACCAAAGCAATTTGTGTTTTTCATCATCTGGCACATCTCTTAGGAATGGGGCTGTGGTCCCTATTAGTCCCCATATTGTTTGTGCTGTGACCCCAAGAGGCAGCTACAGATGCTTGTACTGTGATAAGAAGAGCAGATGAACAATCTGAGAGAAATGTATATATTTGTAAGTTTGCTTGTTTCTGTATTTATTTGTTTGTTTTTGCATGTATATATTTAAGTACTTGTTGAATGGAAAGAGCAGACACTTTTTTTTTTTAAGATGTGGGTTACTATTCAGGGTTAGGTATATAAATGGTCATGGTACAGGTAAAGTTTGGGGCTCACTTTGGTATTTTTAATGTAAGGTAAAAATTACCAGTGTAAGGCTTTGGAGTCAAACAGTAACTCTGTTTAAATCCAGACCTTGGGATTTAATTATGGGATCTTGGGGGAGATGGCACCTCAGTTTCTGTTTCACTCCTCACTGGAGTTATAAATGTCTCCTCTAACAGTATCATATGTTTTAAATAAGATGCTGCATGTTCAGTGTCAAATCCTGAGCTTTCAATAAGGTAAATATTCAAGATAACACAACTATTAAGAATAATAATAATGAGAAGGAGGAGGAAAAAGAGAGAATGACAATATATTTCATGCGTGCCCACAAAACAGTGGAAGGGACAGATATAAAACATAGAATGGAAGAGAGGCTGAAGGGTTGGAAAGGAGAGGAAGAGTTGAGTGTTAGTGGATTCTAGTATAACCAATTGTCAGGCTTCAAAATGGAACACCAGGGTCCCATTTGGAAGAATAACATTTAATTTTCTTTCCATTTTCATCCATTTCACTGTATGACAAATGAACCTTCTTAAAACCTCCCACTGTCACTTCTACCAAGCTTCTACCAAGCTTGAGTGTTTGTGTTTAAATCTTAGCTTTGTGAGGCCTTTCTTACTTAGCCCTAGGAAATCTTTAATGTGAGCTGTCCTTTATGACTTACCTGATGTGCATAGGGCAGCTAACTGCATTTCTGCTTTTCCCACATAGTGGAGATACTTTTAATCTTCTTTTCTTCACTGACACAAACTAATGATGGGTCAAAATTAGTTTTGTTTACATTCTTCATGCTATTGAATAATTAGAGAAAAAATATTTGCCCCACTTTTTTTCTAGAAGAGAAAATAAGATTCATAGAAGAGTCTCAGATTTTGTGCTATTTAAGAACCCTTATGGAATTGGCAGTTGAGGGAAACTGCTAGTGGAGGGAGGGGCATACCTCATCAACAAGGTAATCAATGTTTGTATTTCCTAACCCTGAATTGTACCCCATATCTTTATAATAAAAAAAGAAAAAAAAGAACCCTTATCTGATCTCTTGCTTTATATTATTTTAAGATGAAACATATAATGCAAACCAATAATGCATTTGGAGGTGTTCGGTTATTATGTGGAAAGTAATAGTAAGTCACTTCTCTGGATGATGGCTATAGTCTGAATGTCTGTGTGCCCCCAAATTCATATGTTAAAGTCCTAACTGCCAAGGTGATAGTATTCAGAGGTGGGGCCTTTGGAAGGCTAATAGGCATAAGGGCAGAGCCCTATGAATGGAATTAGCTCCATTATCAAAGAAGCTTAAGAGAGATTTCTGACCTCTTTGCCATGTGAGGACACAGCAAGAAGGTTCACGCCCATGAACCAGGAAATGAACCTTCACCAAACATTGAGTTTGCCAGCAGCTTGGTCTTTAAATTTGCAGCTTCCAGAACTGAAAGGAGTAAATGTTTGCTGTTTGTAAGTCACCCAGTTTATGGTATTTTGTTAGAGCAACACAAATGGGTGAAAGTAGAAAGTTGGTATTAGGAAATGGTAGTGTTACTGTAACAAATACCAAAAATGTGGAAGTGACATTGGAACTGGGTGATGTGTAGAGGCTGGAAGAGCTTTGAAATATATGCTAGAAAAAAGTACATTACTATGAATGAACTATAAAGGGTGATTCGGATGAGGGCTTAGGAAGAAAAGAGGAGAACTATGGAGAATGCCTCAATTTCCCTGGTCATGAACAGAATGTCCATTGAGATGTGGATGACAAAAGCCATTCTGAGAAAGTATTAGAAATGAGGAACATAATATTGTACAATGAAGGAAGCACTATCCTACATATACAGTACCAATAAAGTTGGCTGAATTGTGTTTGTATCCTGGTGTCGTGTTTAAGATAGAACTTGTGAGTGATGGAATTAGATATTTGGCTGAGGAAATATCTAAACAAACTATTGAAGGTATAAAATTGACTTCTTGTAACTATCTATGGTAAAATGTAAGAAGAGAAAAAATGATTTTAAAATGGAGTTAGTAAAAAACAAAACAGAACTTAAAATACTGGAAATTCTCAAACTGTATGTATCAGAAAAAATGAGAAAGCCTATTTGGGAGAGAAAAATCAAGTGACCATTTGATACAGAGATTAGTATGGATCAGCCATTTCAACAGAAGCCTGATTCTGTTCATCAAGATCGTGGGGAGATTAGTCAGCCATCTAAACAGAATCCAGGGCCTACTGCCCAAGACAATAGAAGAATGACCCCAAGGCCATTTTGGAAATCATCAGAATTTGTGCCTTTCATTACAGGTCCAGAGTTCAAGGATCTTGGGAGCAGAGCAACTAAAAAAGAGGGCTCATCACTGTCTAGCATCATCCCCACATCTGGGACTCCACTCCCTGCACTCCATTGCAACAATCCCTGGCGACCCCACATGTGGATCTGATGGACCCCCATTTAGTGTGTGCTGTGCCCAGCAAAGCTGTGAGGGTGGAAGTGCCTTCACTTGAATTTCAAAGGAGACCCAGAAAGCCTTGGCTTAGACAAAGAGTCAAGTCAGGAGTAGGGTCACTGTAGAAAACCTCCACTGAGGCAATGCCCAGCTGAGGCATGGGGGCAGTGGTGCCTTCATGACCCCATACCAGTAAAGTTGCCAGCATATGATTCCAGGTTGTGAGAGTCATAGACATGTGACTCCAACGACATGTGTTGAGACACACAACAAAACTGTGGTAGCAAGTTCTTCCGAAGTCATGGGGCCCCAACTGTTGCACAGCAGTGGGTCCAAGAGATGATACTTTTGTCCAGTGGGTCTGGAGGACAGAGCATTGAGTCAAGAAGAAAATTCAAGCCTTTAGATTGAATTTTGCTTGCCCTGACCTGTTCAGGGCCTGTCACTCCTTTTTTTTTTTTTTCTTGTTTCTCTTTTTTTGGAAAGAGAATTTTTGTCCTGTTTCTGTCCCACAGTTGTATATGGGAGTATATTATCATAGGTTCATAACTAGAAGAAAATTTACCTCATAATAAATCCCTTGAGTCTTACCCATATCTGATTTAGACTGTTGAATTGATGTTGGTATGAGTATAGACCTATTGGGATGAAATGAATCTATTTTGCATGCAAGAAGAATGTAAACTTTGGAAAACCAAAGGCAGGATGCTACAGTCTAAATGTTTGTGACACTCCCCCCCAACATACACATATTAAAACAGTGGAATTTTAACTCTCAAGGTGATGGAATTTGCAGGAGGGGCTTTGGGAGGTGATTAGTTCATGAAGATAAAGCCTTAATGAATGGAATTAGTACCCTTATAAAAGAGGTCAAAGATTGAACCCTTACCTCTTCCATCACTTGAGGACACAGTGAGAAGTCACCACCTATGAACCAAGAATTTGGTGCCCTGACAAGACACCAAATTTGCCAGCACCTTGACCTGGTACATCCCAGCCTCCAGAACTATGTTGTTTATGAATCACCCAATTTATGCTATTTAGCTATAGCCGCCTAAATAAACAAAGGCAGTGATGAATAAGGTCAAACCCACAACCCATTTTGCTCCAAGAAAACTATTCACTTGTTTTGGATATGATGATGTTTTTGTCAGGTTTTGACTAACTACACTTAATCCTCAGGTAATGCTGGGGTGGGGCGGAGGATTTAAGCATCATTTCTTCTAACATTTTCAAAACTCCTATCAGAAGGCACATCATGACAACATTTATTGGTTTTTTATTTTTGTATTTTCTTTAGTTGGCATCTCACTCCTTCACCCAGGCTGGAGTGCAGTGGCATGTATATTCATGGCCACCTCAGCGTCGACCTTCAGGGCTCCAGAGATCCTTCCACCTCAGCCTTCCAAGTGGCCGGAACTACAGACATGTGCTACCACACCCGGCTATTTTTTAATTTTATTGTAGAGACTAGGTCTTGCCAAGTTGTCCGGGCTGGTCTCGAACCCGCAGTCTCAGGCAATCCACTCACCTCGGCCTCCCAAAGTGCTGAGATTACAGGCTGAGCCACCAAGCCCGGCCAACATCTATTTCTTAATACAAATATGAAATTATGCTCAGAATGTATTTGATTGTCAGATGAGGCAAACTTTTGTGCTATTTGGCCTCTGAGTGAAGCTATTGCTTGTGTGATTTCGGGAGCCTGGTGTAATCCCACAGAGACTCAAAGCTGAAATGCAGAAGGGCTGTAGCAAAGGAAAGCTCAGAGACTGAAGGTAGCCATTCTTCTAGGCATGAGAAAAAGGAAAAAAAAAAGAATTCTATATTTTCATTAATTTGCTATCAAGCAATTTGGAAATTAGTCACTAGCCCCATATGGTAATGAAGCACTTGGAATATACCTAGTCAGAATTGATATGTCCTGTAAGTATAAAATCCACAGCAGATTTCGAAGACCCAGTATGAAAATAAAATGTCAAATATTTCATTAATGATTTTATATGGATTACATATTAAATAAAAACATTTAGCCATATTGGGTTATATAAATTGCATTATTGAAAGTAAGTTCACCTGTTTCTCTTAATTTTTATGTAATTTTTATAGCCACTAGTAAATTTGAAACTACATGTGGCTATCATTATAATTCAACTGGACAATACTACTTTAAAAACTTGCCTCAAAGTAGATAAATTATTATTCTCTTGAAGTCACTTAATTTCATATTTGTGCCCTTTCCTGATGTATTTATCAACAGTTTTGTGACTTCCAGTGAATTTTTGTCAAATTCCCATGAAGGCTGTGTAAACAGTGTAGCTGGAAAGAGTCTGATGTATTTGCTTGTCTAAACATCCTTATTCCATGTAGAATGTTACGTGCTATCTTTCTTCGAAACCACAAATGCTGAACAATACACAAATACTTTACCTAGATTACATGGTGATTATACCTAGATCAACTGAACGTTCTTCATATGGCAGTAAGAGTAACTGTGATTAAATAATTTTTTTAAAAATTCAATCTACTTTTGATGGGAAGTAGGGTTGGTTCCATGTTTTTAATATTGTGAATAGTGCAGCAATAAACATGTGTGTGAAGGTGTAGAATGATTTGTGTTCCTCTGGGTATATTCCTAGGAGGGGGAGTGCTGGATCATATGGAAGGTCAATTTTTAGTTCCCTTAGATATTGCCACACTAGTTTATAGAGGTTGGACTACTTTGCACTCCTACCAACAGTGTAGAAACATCCCCTTTTCTCTGCACATGTGTCAGCATCTATCTGTTTTTTGATTTATAAATGATGACCATCTTACTGGGATAAAGTGGTATCTCAGTGTGGTTTTGATAAGCTTTTCACTGATGATTAGTGAGGCTGAACATTTCTTCATATATCTGTTGGCTGCTTGTAAGTCATCTTTTGAAAAGAGTCTATTCATGTCCTCTGCTCATTTTTTGATAGGGTTGCTTTCTTTTTTTTCCTTTTAGCTTGTTTGAATTCCTTGTAAATCCTGGATGTTAGGCCTTTTTCAGATATGCAATTAGCAAATTTTTTTCCTGTTTTGTGGGCTGTCTCCCTGCTCTCTTGATGACTTTTTTTTTTTGCTGTGCAAAGGTTTTTCAGTTTGATGAGGTTCCACACATCTATCTTATCTTTTATAGCACACTTTTTGGGGATTTGATCAAGAATTAGTTGCCTACTCCAAATGTGCATAAGGTTGTTTCCTGTGTTTTCTTTTATGTTGCTTATGAGGTTGTACTTTTAGGTCTTTGATCCATTTAGAGTTGATTTTTGTGTATGGTGATAGGTAGAGATGCTGTTTCATTCTTCTGCATGTGGTCAGCCAGTATTCCTAGCACCATTTGCTAAATAAGATCTCCCTTTCCCAGTGGTTGTTATTGATGGCTTTGTCAAAGATGAGTTGATTGAGAGATCGAGTTTTTGCTTCCAGAATCTCTGTCCTATTCCATTGGTGTATATGCCTGTTCTTGTACCAGTACCAGGCTATTTTGATTATTGTAGTCTTAAAGTTTAAAGTCTGGAAGTGTGATACCTCCCACTTTGTTTTCTTTGGTGAGAATTGTTTTGGTTATCCATGCTCTTTTTTGTTTTCATATGAATTTCTATATTGTTATTTCCAGGTCTGAGAATAATGATGTTGGTAATTTGATGGATATTGCATTGAATCTGTAGATTGCCTTGGGAAGGATGGACATCTTGACAATATTGATTCTCCCAATTCTCTTCCATTTGTTTGTGTCATCTCTGATTTCTTTGAGTAGCATTTTGTAGTTTCTATTGTAGAGGTCTTTCACTTCTCTGGTTAGAGAGATGCCAAGATATTTCTTTCTTTCTTTCTTTTTTTGTGTGGCTATTGTGAATGGGATCATGCTTTTTATTTGGTTCTCTACCTGTTTGTTACTGTTTTATAGAAATGCAACTGTCTTTTACACATTGGTTCTGTACCCTAAAACATTACAAAAGTCACAATGGAATATTATGCAGCCATAAAGAAAGACAAAATCATAGACTTCTCAGAAAATTGGATGGAATTGGAAACAATCATTCTTAGTGATCTATCACAGAAGCAAAGAACCAAATACCACATTTCCTCACTCATAAATGGGACCTGACAGTAGCACAAGGGAGGAATTGGCAGCTGGGGACACTGCCAGGGAAGGGAGGAAGGGGGTGATATAATGACACTAGTGGTACTTGGTCCTAAACCAGGGGAAATGAGGGCCAGTTGGAGGCCCAAGTCTCACCTGCACATGCATTACTTATTACCTAATCCTGACTACCCACAACTTTATAATAAAATAAAGTAAGTAAATAAAATTTTATAGACATTTTACAGTTGCCTCTTAAGGTGCCATCAACTGTCATTTTGTATCAAATATTGAAATGAAATTTTTATTATAAAATAAATGACCACTGATAGGTATAGAAATTATAAATAAAAATATACCTGTTTGGCTTGCTTGCTTGCTTTCTAGAGGAGAATACAGAAACATAAAATACATGATTTATCCTGAATTGAAGTATATTCTCTCAGAACTTAAGCTGATGAGAATGGCAAGGTGTGGTGTGACATCCCAGGAAAATAGAAATGCTGGTGTCAACAAGTTGGTCGACTAGGCACTCTTAGTGCTCCTTTCCCCTCACAAAAAAACCCTCCAAACAATTAGCAATCAACTACATTTTGGGCAAAATAACTAAAGGAGAGCACTGAAGAAAAGCACAGAAGCAGCAGAAATCCTGTAGAGGATGAAAACCCAACATGACCACATGGAGAAGACAAGGAAACAGTCACTCCCCCAGTTAGGATTAGCTCAGAATGAGTAGAGACTTCTCCCTGTGAGGAAAAGTTATGCAAGAGGACCCTAGGACCTGGCATTGCCACTGTGGACACCTCTAGTCTTTGCTACTGATGACTCTTGCAATGCTCACAGTTTCTGAGTCCAGCTGAGGGAATTCCTCAGAGGTCATACACTGAGTTACCTCCAGAGAAAAAACCAATGACCCATGTTGCTACTACTCTGTGTCATCTTGGAACTGGGGCCATTGCTAGAGTGTGTCCTGTTCTGGGGGCAAGTAGCCATTGCGTCCTTTAATCTCTGAGGCTCAGCTGCCACCACACCAAGCCCTCTGCATACCATCCCCAAGCAAAGCAGCTGCTCTGCCCCTATCCACTCGAACCAAGCTCCTACATAGCTGCTCCATCCCCCCATGAACTCTCTACTTAAGGCTGAGATCAAGTGGTGCTCTATCCTTGGTGGCCTTTGAAATATCAGAACAGGGCCAGTGTGGTGGCTCACACCTGTCATCCCAGAACTTTTGCTTGAATCCAGGTGTTCGAGACCAGACTGGGCAACTTGGCAAGACCTTGTCTCTACAATAAGTCAAAAAATTAGCCAGTCATGGTGGTGAAAGCCAGTGGTTCCAGCTACTTGGAAGGGTGAGGTGGAAGGATCACCTGAGCCCATCAGGTCAAGGCTGCGGTGGCCATGAGGGTGCCACTATACTCCAGCCTAGGTGTCAGAGTGAGACTCCAACTACAAAGAAAGAAAGAGAGAGAGAGGAGAGAAGAGAAGGGAAAGGAAGGGAAGGGAAGGGAAGAGAAGAGAAGAGAAGAAAAATACCAATGCAGTCATACTTTCTGTGTCATGGCTGACAAGCACCTTACTCCCCAGGGACTGGTAGTCATACCTTTGACCATAGAGCACAAAGAGTGTCCCAATCCCCCAGTTACCTCAGGTCTCCTGCACACTGGACCAGTCACCACCACCACACCACAGATGAGGTAGCACTCCCTTCCCCCTGCCCACTCCAGGGACTTTAAGCCTCTGACCCACAAAGGTTGTTGCACTTCCCAGCACAACTGACATGGCGCCCCACACCTAAGGATCCAGTAGTTTTGCTGACCCAGCTAGTATCAGTTTCTGGGGCTGAGTACATGCAGTGCTATGAGTTCCAGGGTATCAGAACCTTGGCTAAGCTCTGCCACCCAGCACTTCAGGCTGAACAGCCACAGCACTGCACTTACTGGAATTAGACTACCTCCACACTTCAAGCACCCCATTTCCCCTGGCATGTAGTTATTATTGTACTGCTTTCTGCTCCCCTCGCCCAAGACCCAAGCCACAGGAATGTCTTGCCATTCCTGGATCCTTAATGCTGCTGCACATGACCCCACACACCACATGGGCTACAGCCATGGCCCATTATTCTACAGTCCAGTGTCACTGCTGTGTGGTAGCTGACCTCTGGAGCCCAAGTTGCTATGGTGCCCTGTTGGTTCTGGGTCCTGAATGGCAGCTATGTCCTGCTTCCTGGGGTCTGAGGATCCACTGTATCCCTTCTTCCCTAGAACTGTGTCAGTGCTGACCCCCGCATCCCAGAGTTATAACCACAGCTATCTCACAGCCCCCTAGCTTCTGGAATGTGCCTCAAAGAAACACACTCTGCTTAGTAGGAGAACTATAGTCAGTCATGCCTTGGAATGTAAATCTGCACCTGAAATCCCAGTTGCTACAGTAGTTTTGCAAGACTCTGAGCCCAGGAACTTGGTGTCACAGCAATTCCAAATACCTGTCCCCTTTAGTCTAGATCTCAGTGTTACTGTGACTGCCTGTGTACCATGTCACACCTAACACCAAGAGAACCCTTCAGCTAAGACACTCCACTGTGAAGAAGACAAAAACAAGAAGATTCTTAAAGTCCTTACCCTAATCACCTATGCAGTCAGTCACTGTCACTGACACAAACTACTGCAACCTAGACTATGGGGGTACCCGCTGTTATCACTAATGTTGTTTACAACTGTAGAAGTTTTACAAAGACAACACCACTATGACCACATGGAATCAGAGCAACCCCATCTTGCCCAAATATTACCCGCAGGCCTGTCTGCAGGTAGAAGTCTTCTACAAAAACCTCTCTGTAAAGTCTGAATGAGGTGACTACACCATCAGATGCAGATATCAACACAGAAACACAAGAAACATAAAAAAAGCAAGGAAACGTGACATCATCAAAGGGACATTATAATTCTCTAGCAACTGATTGAAAAGAAATGAAAATTTATGAATTACTGGAAAAGAAATTTAAAATAATGATCTTAAGCAAACTCAGCAAGATATTATAAAATACAAATAGATAATTGAATGAAATGAGGAAAATCTTTCATGAGCAGAATGAGAAATTCAAGTGTCAGATATCACCAAAAAGAACCAAACAGTAATCCTGAAGCTGATTTATTCAGTGAAATTTAAAAAAATAAAATTGAGAGCTTTGACAGTGAACTAGATTAAGAAAATTGAGTCCGTGAATTTTTAAGATAAGTCTTTTGAAATAACTCAGTCAGAGGGAAAAAAAGATTGAAAAAGTGGAGACAGCTTACAATATTTGTGGAATACCATTAAGTGAACAAATATTCATACTATAAAAGTTGCAGAAAAAGAAAAAAAAAAGAGGAGACCAAAAGTTTATTTAATAAAATAATTGCTGATAACTTCCTAAGTCTTAAAAGAGATATAAACATCCAGATCCGTGAAGCTTAGAAATCAATCTATCGAGATTCAACCAAAAGAGGGACTCTCTGAAGCATATTTTAATCAAACTACCAAAAGTCAAAGACAAAGACAGAATTTTAAAAGCAGCAAAAAGAAAGCATCAAGTCACATATAATGGAATCCTTATTAGATTATCAGCAAATTTCTTACAGAAACCTTGCAAATCAGGAAAGACTGGGATGATGTGTTCAAAGTGCTGACAGAAAAAAAAATCCAACTGGCCAAGAATATAATACCCAGAAAATCTGTCCTACAGAAATAAAGGAAAAATAAAGTTTTTCATAGACATGCGAAATTTGAGGGAATTCATTATCACTAAGCTTGCCTTACAAGAAATGCTTGAGGAAATTTTTAAAGCAGAAATGAAAGGATAATAATTACCCTCATGACTACATATGAAAGTATAAAACTCACTGGTAGAGGTAAATACATAGTCAAATCCATAATACGTATTGGATGTATTATTCAAAAGCAGAATACTTCAATTGTGATATGTAAATCACACATATCTCGTCTATGAAAGTTAAAAGTCAAAATAGTAAAAAATATGCAAAGCTACAAAAAGTTGTTAAGGAACTCATAATATAAAAAGTTATAAATTATAACACCAAAATTATAAATAATGGAGTGGCAGTGTACAAAACGAGGGTTTTTGCATGTGACAGAAGTTATCTGCTTAAATTAGTAAATTATAACTATAAGGTGTTTTATGTATCCTCGTGGTAACCACAAAGCAAAAAACCACAACAGATTTACAGACAATAAAGATAAACAAATCAAAATTTTAGCACTACAGAACATTATCAAATCACAAAAGTAAACAGCAAGAAAGAAAGGAGCAAAGGTTCTACAAGACAACTAGAAAATAACAAAATGGCAGTGGTAAACCCTAACTATCAATATAGCCTTGAATGTAATGAATAAAGAAATTATGGTAGCTTTTACATAGTGGAATATTAAACTATTATAAACTATAAAAATGAAGGCATTTGTAAAAGCCTTCTAATTTTATTTATTTATTTATTTATATGTTTGTTTGTTTATTTATTTATTTATTGAGTTGGAGTCTCACTCTGTCGCCCAGACTGGAGTGCAGTGGCCGCTCCCGGCCACCACAGCCTCGACCTGCTGGGCTCCAGCGATCCTTCCGCCTCAGCCTTCCAAGTAGCTGGAACTACAGGCACGCACTACCACGCCCAGCTAATTTTTTGATTTATTGTAGTGATGAGGTCTCACCTGCCCGGGCGGGTCTCTAACCCACAGGCTCAGGCAATCCACTCACCTCAGCTTCCCAAAGGCGCGGGATTACAGGCTGAGCCACCGAGCCCTAATTTATTTTTAAATAAAAAATAATATTTACCAAATTGTATGTACACAGTCACTATAGGTGAGCAAGGATTGGAATGAAATATAAAGAAAAGGAATTTATTAGTTGACATCATAAAATTATGAGTGAACATTTTTAGGTCAGAAAGAATTTTGGTTACTACTATAATTATAAATATATGATAAAATAAGAGGAGAAAACCAAATAGCATCTTGTTCAAATAAATCTTTTTTTTTTTTTTTTGAGTTGGAATCTCACTCTGTAGCCCAGGTTGGAGTGTTGTGGCACACTTACAGCCACTCCAGCATCAACCTGCTGGACTCTGGAGATACTTCTGCCTCCGCCTTCCAAGTAGTGGAGCTACAGGCGTGTGCTATCACGACAAGCTAATTTTTTATTTATTGTAGAGACGAGGTCTTGCCAAGTTTTCTGGGCTGGTCTCGAACCCGTGGGCTCAGGCAATCCACTCTCCTTGGCCTTCCAAAGTGCTGGGATTACAGGCTGAGCCACCGAGCCCAGGCTTGTTCAAAGAATTCTATTTAATTATAGCTAAACATGATGAGCAAATTCATGAGTTTAGAACCTGGTTAGATTAATGAAAATTCACAAAGCAAGACCTTTAAAGATTTATATAAAGAAAGGAGTATTTTAAAGCACAAAATGAATAAATGACACCAGCAGTTATTTCACTGCACTTACCAAGTCTACTTATGTATTTCTTGGCATAAGACAATACCCTATCTCAAGGAGATAATTCAAGGTAAAGGTGAACTGAAGACTTGAACTGTCCCATGTATGGCAGAATACAAGAAGCTTATGTTCACTGAGGGGACATATCAGATTTGGACTCTCATTTTACCATTTGATCTTTATTGCTCTCCACCAGTTGTTCTATATATGCTAGTTTAAAAAGTGGAAACTTGTTTTTCTTTGTATCCAAGCGACAGAAAGAAGACAAAGCTCATGACCATGAGCATGATTGTTTGAACTTTAAAAATGGCGCCTAATATCCTGGTTAGAGTATTTTAAGCAGAATAGCCTGTTGGCCAAAAAAATACACTGTAATAAAATCTTCACAAAGTCTCTTCTCTAAAAGAATAAGAAACAGTAGCTTTACATATTTCCTATGGCAGTACTTTTTTTTATTACAAATTTGTAAAGAGAAGCACTGTCATTCATGAAAAGTAATACCCAGAATTACCTTTGGCCTCTCCCACACACAATCTTCATTTTCTGGCAAAACAAATCCATTTTAGCCCTAACATCGTTATTCCACAGAATCCTCTCTAGGAGATCATGCTATTTGTAATTGTAAATACACAAGCTTAATAAAATATTAAGCTTCCCAAGGTCTTAAAGATAATGCATTAAATTGTGATAATATTCCTTTGTAACAAAGCCATTCTCTGGTACCTGTCTATATCATTACATTTATTAATGTAAACTGTTTGAAACACATGTGAATTAATTAATGGTACACATATCCTGTTAATATTTCTGGTGTCCTGTGTGTGTAGTCTCAGTTTATGCTCACTCTCGCTTACAGAAGAATCCAAATCTGGCCTTCTAACCCTAGTGGCTAACACAATTCCAACTCTAGCACTATTTCCAAAATATTGATTTGGCTTGTAGTACTGGTAACACTACTGAGTTAGTAATTTGTATATTTTGAATTACTGTATTATATTATATCATACTATATAGTCTGATTATCTTACATATATTATAGGTTGACATGGTCAGCACTTTAACAATAGAACTTTAAAACATAAGATTTACCACTTTTTGATGGATTTAGCCAATGTGCATAGACAGACCTCTTGAATATATTCTCAGAAAGATTGATCAAATATCATACCCATGATATTTTATCTACAAAATTTTATTAGAATCTCTGTCATGAAACTTTATGAGATGAATGGTGGCTGGAGCTATGTACAAATCTTAGTCTTGCTCACTTAGCTCTGTTGAGAACATAGCAGAGATAAACCCCTCCTGATTCACTTAAACATCACTTTTGCATTTAGTAGATATTTTTCTGGTGCTGATGTTGCTGTAGAAATAGAACATTTCAAAACTACATTATTTCAGGAAAAATTTGAAATGTTAGTCCATCTTCAGCTCATCCACAATCACTTAACCTTCACCACCGGTCATTTAAATGTTTGTTTCAGAAAAACTACACTGTGTACTGATGATTAATGGAGTGTTGATAATGACCTTTTGGTTATGAGTACTGTACTGGTTTGTGAGGGGATGATGCTACTGAGATGATTCACCCATAGACGGGACATAAACTTTATGCTGATATCCTAATTGTGGTGATGCATTAGCTTTGACTTTTCCCTGAAACATTCACTTTATTTTAGGAGGATATAATCAATCCTTCCTGCAGACATTGTTGATATAAACTTTACAAGGATAAAGTAAATGAACTTGCCCACATAGATTCTACCCACATCCTTGCCCTCCTCTTAACTTTGTTCTGACCAACTGAATTGAGAAAATCAAGCCAAATCTAGTTAATGATTCCACTCACCACCCACACTCAGCCTGGGAATTTTGCAAGAATTTCTAATGAAATTTCAGAGATATAATATTACAGTTATGAAATGTGGGAACATTGTTTCAATCCATCTTAGAACTTAAGAGTTCTCTGTCAGGATACATTCACTGTATCTATCACACACTAAGCAATTTGTCTTACAGTCTTATAATGAACTAAAGAATGACTCTGCAGTAATCAATTTCAATTATTTAAGTCACCTCAAATACCAAATGGGTGGTGTTAACAGTACTAAAAGGCAGATTCTTTCCAGAGTACTGGAATTGAAATTGATTTTACCACACAAATCTACAAGATGTCATTTTCCCATGTATAAGCTGTGTTATCTTAAGCAGGGTATAAAACAGATATTTCTGCAACACTTCTATAAAATGAGTGTGATGACTACCTTTTAGGACAATAATGAGGAACAAATGTATAAAGCAGAAGTGCTCAAAACACTGTAAGGAACTAAAGGAGATTAATATCCTTAATAATATTTCAGCTCTGAAAATTTGAATAGATTTTGGTATCTCTGAAAAGCTTTTACTTCTGTTATGCTCCCAGTTAACATGTACTCTCCTTATCACATTCTCCCTTTAAATCTATCTCTTTGAAAAATAACCAAGAAGAACTCTTGAGAGTCATTGATATTTTTGTGGGTAAGAATTCCAAACAAATGTATTGCAAACCCTGTAAATAAAAGAGCCCCTTTATCCTAATATTATTCACAGCTTTTAAAGTCTCCAAGATAGGTCAATACATTGGCCATGATATATTAATGCATATGAAAAATAAATATTTCTATTCAGTCCTTTCTACCTTCCAGGAAATCAAATAAGTTTGTAAAATATTAGAAATTTTACTTTTTTAATCTGCTATGTCTCTCTCATTCAACACTTTGAATCCTTTAGGTCAAATTTCTGTAATTACTTGACTACTTATTTAGATACATTTGGTACTGCTGATGGTGGTTGAAAATATAGTATTATGTGGAAAAATATGCAGGAATTAACATGATTAAATACTGATAAGAAGTTTATTAATCTATTTTCTTTTTTTTTAAATTTCCTTCACCTCATCATCTTCTAATTCAAGTTTTTAGAAATTTTACCTTTAGAAATACATTTACTTAAAATGGTTAGCCAAATAAAACACAAAGGATTTTGGTGTGATGTAAGGGCAGATACTTAGATAGTAAAGGCTGAAATTTTTCTAGAATATAGTTTCAGAGGATGCTACAATAGTCTCTAGTCAGGCCCACCTGTAAATGTGGGAGAATGGCTCCTTTGCTTACAGAAACCTTGTGTTTTGATACTCTCCAAATGCTCATTGTACTCCCCCTGTATTCAGCTGTCTGTTCTCTGGACAGTCTGGTGGGTCTTTTCATCTGATGTTCTTTCTATGAGAAGTGCTCCTCCCCACTTTATCATCTCAGCAGTTTCCTCCTTCAGACCTCTACAATGAAGGTTTCGTTTCTCCAAAGCAGAATTAGATGTTCACGCCTCCATACTTTCAATATCCTTTGTGCATATTTCTACTCTGCACATTCATTTATTCATCAAGTATGTATTGAGTACTTATTATGTAATAAGCACTGTGATGGGCACAAGGAGTACAAACAAGTAATACACAATCTCTATTATCAAAAAATTTGGAGTCTTGTGCAGGGCTTCCTACTCCAAAGGAGCTTTTAGGGGTTCATTTAACTTGTTGAAATTTTATGCACAGATTTGTGGGTGTGTACATGGGTGAACGTCTCAGTAAATATTTTTTTCTTAGATTTCAGCAGATTCTAAATGAAATCCATAATTCAAAGAGGATTCAGAACCATGGATTTAGTAGAAAAGACACATAATTAATTGATTACAAAGGATTGTGTAATCATTGGCAAAATGGACATATGCATAGGACCATATATGAAGGGCATGTGACAAACCAGTATGTGGCAGTGGGGTCTTCGAAGGCTCTTGTGAAGAAGTGATGTCTAGCTAAGTCCTGAAGGTGGTGTGAGAGTTACCTCTCTACTCTTCTTCACTGTCAAATTTCTGGAGTTCCTTTTTACTTCCTCATGAAGAATTTATCTCTTAATCTACGGAAATCTGGCTTCTGCACTCACTGCTTTACTGAAACCACTCTGGTAAAGGTCATCAGTGATGTGATGACTTCATTGATAAAAACAATGGATAAGAACCACTTCTGTTCTTACTTTCTTGACCTCTATGCAGTAATTGAATATCCCTCCTTTTGAGAATGTCTCCTCTTTTTTTATGATTCCTCACTCTCATAGATTTTTTTCCCACTTCTCTGAATGCTATCTCTAGGAATTCTGTCAATATTTTTCCTATTTCATAAATGTTGGAGTTTCACTCCTGGATGTCTTCCCTTATCAATCACCCACTCTTCTTAGATTATTACATGTACATTTATGAAGCAACATTGAGATGCTCTGTAAATTCATAAGTGTACATGTGATAATCTAGGAAGAATTGGTAAATTGGTAAGGGAAGACATCTGGGAGTGAAACTCCAACATTTATGAAATAGGAAAAGTAAAGTAAACTTATTGAAAATAATCAGTTTATCCTGATTGGGATGTAGAAAATAGGCAGCTAAAGGATTGGGGTGAGGTGAAGAGGAAGGATAGATGTTATGAGAAGTGAAGTTAAAGAAGTATAAAGTACTATAAGCCACATTCACGAGTTTGAACTTAACCTCTAAGACAGTAGGTGATTTTAAATAGAGAGTGGCTTAATTATGAAATCCCCTGTTTTTCACATAGAGATCAGATTTTAGGAAAGCAATGGTGGAAAAAGAATGCCCAACTAGCAAACTACTATAGTTGTAGAGGTAAGAGATTAAGATGTCTTGAGTCAAGATGAAGCTGTAAGCATAGGCAACGGTATTTGAGAGCTATTCAGAAGGTCGAGCCTATAGACTTCATGATTTATTCATTGAATGCCAGAGAGAGAGTGAGGAGGGAGGGATAAAAATGGAGAGATCATGTATGTATAGGTCAAAAAACAAAACAAAAAGAATTTTGAGTTGCCCTCAAAGAAGCTATATTTGCCTCTGAGGAAGTAGGTTTATACTCAAGCAGGGGAAAATGTTTTTCATCTCTTCCAGGCTCTCGTGAAATCCTAAGTGCTAGAAATGAAGTTGTAGGGTAGAAAGAAATCTCTGTTAAAGAAAGAAATATTTAAAGCACTGGGTGTGTAGCCTCTTTTTACTCAGCTAAGCTGTACTCATTAATAATCTCTCCAAGATTTTGTCTTTACTCAACACAGGCAGAGTGCATGGTACATCTTTACTCAGAGTCTTCCAAAACTTTCCTAGAGGCTAGTGGGTACAGCCTCCAAAAGCCTGAACAGCAACATAATTATTTATTGTTTTATAGAAAGGTGGGTGGGTGAGAGAACTGGACTGTGAAGTTTTGGAGATGAGAGAAAAAATAAGCCCTACACTGGCTCAAAAAAGATTATGAAATAAACGCTTATCTCTGCAAGAGTCCTCCTTAAAAGAAAATGAACATCTTTCTTGGGTTGGAGCATCACTAGGGATTATAATATTGCATTTGTTAATTGAATAGTTAAAACCAGCTTCTCAGAATCATACTTCAAAATCTCTGAATTATCACTACAAACGTTTATTTCTTACTCATGTCACAGTTTCATGCAGGTCAAGCAAGGTTATTACATGGCTCCCTTATTTGCCCAGAGGCTCTCACCTTGCATCTCCATCAGTCTATGGTCCTTCACTTGCAGCTATAGAAGATCTCCCTAATCCTAAACACTCCAGCCAAAAGTTTCCACTCACAATTCACTGGCCAGCATTAGTCACATGATCTTAACTCAACTGCGAAGGAAGCTGAGATATACTGGTTAAGTATTCACAGGCTCTATTTCAGTTTGCCATTCTGATCACCACAAACACTTAACGCCTCCCAAGGGAGAAAATTAAAGCCCTAGAAGTTACCATATATATAAACTGAAATTCAATTCTGTAGGTCTCTGCAGAATGGTATCTCTGCAGAAGGGTCTCTCTGCAATTTCTTAGATTAGAAAACCTATGAAATTATCTGTATCTTCTTCAGTATACTTATATTCACACTATTTATTTATTTTTATTTATTTATTTATTTAGAGTCAGAGTCAGAGTCTCACTCTGCTGCCCAGGCTGGAGTGCAGTGGCACACTCATGGCCACCACAGCCTCGTCTTGCTGGGCTCAGGTGATCCTCCTGCCTCAGCCTTCCAAGAAGCAGTAACAACAGATGCATACCACCATGCCCAGCTAATTTTTTGATTTATTGTAGAGACGAGGTTTTGCCAAGTTGCTTAGGCTGCTTTCAGATCTGTGGGCTCAGAAAATCCTCTCACCTTAGCCTGCCAAAGTGCTGGGATTACAGTTGTGAGCCACTGCACAGGGTTACACACTCATTATTTAATATGGGTAGAATAACTAAGCACTCTCATTCTGCAAAAATAGGGTTATCTTCTTCAGTCACTTGTTCATAGCAATTCTGAAATCTTTTGGGGGCAGATTTGTGAAGGCTTTCTATTTTAAGGTGAGAAATAGTCCTTGTGGTAGCTTTAATGCTGCTCTATAGGAAGAGTTTTCTTGACCAGTGTTCTTCAGGGATACTGGTACTATCTGTGAAGTGAGTCATCTATATTCTTGGCTATATATTAGTGTGTGTAAGAAATTGCCCTGTTCACAGCTACACAGCTTCCTCTTCTCCTTTTACTACCAAATCAAAGATTCCCCATTCAAAACTTTATTCACAGTCAAACCATGTATCTTTACAGCAGGGATGCTAATTGAACCCCAGAGTTTATTCAGGAGCATTGGTGGGAGTCATCCTAGAATATTTACTACACATAATATTTAAATCTACTAAAACTTCTAAATCTGATTTTTTAATTGTTTAAAGTTGTATTATTCATGTCCTGATAAGATTGACTATGTAGCAATGCAGCTAACCATTTAAGTATCCCAAATATCAAATTGATATATCACCAGCATTAGGAGGAAAATGTATTGTTTTTAGAAAGAGTACTGGAATTGGTTTTCTAAAATCAAGTGGCAAAATTAATTCCAATTCCAAACCCTTAATCTCAGTGACACTTAATGGCTCTTTTTTCCTCTTATTTTTTATTTTAAAGATGTGGGGTACAATTCAGGGTTAGGTACATAAGAGTTCATCATACAGGTAAAGTGTGGGTACCCTTATTGATGTTATGTGCCCCCCTTCCCCTGGCAGTGTCCCACTACTGCCAATCCTTTTCTTATAGTATTATAATACATATTCAGGGTCCACTTATGGGTGAGAACATGTAGTACTCAGATCTTTTTTTCTGTGATAAATCACTGAGTATTGCAGACTATTTCCATCCAAGTTGCTGTGGAGCTCTTAATTTTGTTTTTCTTTATGGCTGCATAATATTCCATTGTGTAAATGTACCACATTTTCTTTATCCAGTCCACTTTTGATGGGCAACACTGTTGGTTCCAATTTTTTGCTATTATGAATAATAATGCTGCAGTAAGCATGCATGTGCAGGTATCTTTTCCATAGAGTGATTTGAGTTCCTTTGGGTATATTCCCAGATGGGAGATTACTGGATCATAAGGAAGGTTGATTTTTAGATCTTTTAGAAATCACCATACTGTTTTCCACAGAGGTTGTACTAGCTTACATTCCCACCAACAGTGTAGAATCTCAATGTCTTAACACAACATAGTTTGTCTGTGGCTCATCTTATAGCCCAATGAGGGTCGGGCAACTCTCTGGCACAATTCTCCTCGAAACAGTGGCTCAGGGTCCCAGACTGTTCCCATTATGCAATCTTGCCTTGTTGGAGTCCTTCATTTCTAGCCACAGAAGAGAGACAGATTGTAAATAGTTAAGAATACAGACAGCAGCAAACACTCTTAACTTCAAAGGAAGTTGAAAACACACAAGGAGCACATAGTGTTTGAGTCCTCTCTGCCTGTGCCACAGTATTTGATCCTGTTTTGTATAACACCAGCCATGTATCTACATCGTTAACACTGATAGTCTAATAATCAAATTTAATAATTTTCTGGTCACTCCTAACCTGGACTAGTTGCAATTTTAGCAGGGATTCCTGCTTATTTTGTGACCTCCCAAGCAAGGAAGGGAGGAACTAGGTGATGTGTCTATGGTTGGGGTGCCATGACTATATATGGGAAATATACTTCATTAGAGCTTTAATGCCAAGACAAACAGAATTTATCTCATGTTGAGGTGTTTGGCTTTATTTTATTAGCAATAAAACCTACATAACTCATTAACTTTCCATTTATCCTTAAGTACCAGAAAGCTCTTCTATCTGTTAGCAAAAAGAAACTGGACTTGAATTTGAAAAACCATATGCCTTTCATACATAACTTACAGTTACATAAAATCCAGGAAGTGTATAAATTAAATGAAAATCATTTTTAAAATATTAAAACCTATTAATATATGGTAACAAGCTTATAAGGTAATGGGTGGAAATGCTTAAAGATTAATTAGATGACTATTCCCTATGCATTCAAGTTCTAAAGGAAATTAATCTGCTCTTGCTATTTATCAAGCTCTCACAATTTCATAAGCAGGTTAAAAGTTGAGTCCCATCATCTAACAACATGACTATAATTATCGCCTCGATAGAATAGATTTAAATCAGAGTTTATAAGAGAGCTGTTTTCCCCATGTCTGGCTAACTTTAGCAATTTAACAAATATGCAAGTTGGTTAGATCTAATGAGAATCTTTTCCTTAGTCTCACAACTTCTATGGTTGTGCTCATAATGGTAAGTTAAAGATGGAAAACTGTATTATGTATTTGCTTCTGATTGGTGCAGATGTATTTGCAAAACCTTTGAACTCACTTTGATTTTTCACATATCTGGGGTGTATATAATGCCCTTGTGAAGGTGCTTTGTACTACACACCCTTCCCTTATCTCATTCCTCCTCCTCATTCCAGGGAGAAATGTCAACTGACTCTCTGGGAACTTCCTGAAATCTGTCTCCTCTTCCACAAGAAAACTTGCTCCTCTTGCCCTGGAGGTGAGATGAAAAGTCTCCACCATCATGAAGGACCTCTAAGAAGGTCCCTGGATTACAGAGTTTCTGGAATAACCGGCCTGGTATTTAGAACCAGGAAGCTGCAGTTCCCTGCTGAATCTGTGGCATTCAAATAAAGAAAAGAGCAACCATATTTTATACCCCAAAATGACATAAAGGAAAACAAAAACAAGTCTGTTTCCCACGTGGCAGTCTGCACAGTCAAGGCCATTGTTCCCTGGGAACACCAACAGACACACGCCTGCTGTGCCGGCTCAACTGGCTACTCCTTGGTTTACAGGTATGAAGTCACAGTCATGATGGTCTCTTCCCTTGAGTGGTTTTCCTCTTTGGTTGCACTGGGCTATTTCCTGATTTACCTGCTATGCCTGAATTTAAAATTGTAAGGAAGAAAGGAACTCTTGCTTATGGGCTTATTTTATCCTTGGGAGAAATAATCTCTCAAGAAAACTCAAGAATGATGCAGGGAATGGGATGACAGATCATTTATAGATGAAGCACCCTGGCAATTGGCAGTGTTTTGGCCTATTTAGTGTAAAGCAGTTTAAAAATTTATAAAGTAGATTCTCACAAGAATTAATCCACTTAGTAGAAGTTAATCCATAAAGGTAGAGATTAAGAGAAATGTTTGCACAACTTAAAAGATGCTTTGGGGATAAGTGAAAAGCTCTGGGGAACACACCAGACAAAAGCATAGCACACTTGTAAGGAAATAACAGCTTGCTAATGTGCATGCTTAAGTCACATTTACTAGTCAAGCCAAACAAATTAGGCCTATTCCCTGCTAGGAACCAGTGCTTGTTGGCCCCATGACACCTCCCACACTCCCGTGCTTTTTTGTAGTAAGAGCACAGCTGAGCAGCAGGAACTTATTTCCATCTTCACTGTATTGTCTTTTTATCTAACAAGTCCTTCTCCCTTGTCCACCTCAAAGGCCACAGTAATAAGGAAAAAGTAAAAGCACAATTTCTGTTTCCGTTCTTCTATCATGGGCCCAAACAGTCCCTAGTAAGCAGAGATTTCTCCTACGTGTGGCAATATAAAGTGAATAGAGAAAGATCAAAAAGTATCATCCTCAACAGCTTGTCTCAGTGTCTCATTGTTATAAGCTTAAACCTGTACATCTACATTGCATGTTTGCCGTGGGCCAGGTTTTATGCTATGAATTGAGGATAGAAGATGAATATCTTCCTCTTCCAGTACAAAAACTGCTGTACACTGCATAGCAAAGGGCTCTACTTTGCCTCAGAGTTTATCTATCTGAAGCATTATTACTGTTGACTCTTCCTTGCTTAGCTCAAATGCTTGGTCCTCCAAGACAGGGCTTTTATACACATATTTAGATGAGTTCCATTCATGAGTGCCGAATGAATAAAAGACTAAATGAATGACTGGAAATATAGTACACCTTATTAGTCATGAGATGGGCTTTGATTTGACCCTTTCCTTCAGAGCAACATTGTCCAGGAGAAGGCCACTCGATGGAAGAGAGCTCAGTTCCTGGTTCTGGACATCTGGGTCACTGACAACAACAGCTCCAAGAGGAGAAGGGAAATTCAAAAAGGTTAGAGGAAGGTGCTGAGGCAAGCTCACCTAGTTGGCATCCATGCCAAAGCTCCTCCTTACTAATGCATGTCTTTGCCATAAATAAATCTTTTTAAAAATGAAGAGGACAAGTATTTCCATTCTAACTTTTCATAAAATGAAATAAAAACTTTTGAAGAGACATGCCTCAGTTTATCAGTGAGTAAAAGCTGTAGATCACCACATGGGGTTAACAGGTGGATTGATCATAGAACTTGACATTTGGAATTTGAAGCCGATAATACTTTTATGTATGCATAAAATATATTTTTTCATTTGTGGCTTAAATTTGCTTGTTCATCTGTGTGTAAGAGAATATAGACCTTCTGGAGCTCTCCTCCCCTGAGCAAAGATAACTAGCAGACCTGAAAATCGTGTGTATTTCTCCTGAGAAGCTATGGGTGTCTGCTTTGGACATGCATCTGAAAGCTGACACATTTGCAAAGCCAAGTCAATCCATTAAGACAGCAACTAACTGCTCAACTCCTTTGTTCAGCTCAGACTTAGAAAACAGACTGTCCCTCTCTAACACACTGCCATCTTTTGACCATGAGAAGCATAGCAAAAAAAGAAGACAGGAGGCCTTGTTACTTGTTATTTGCCCCAGCCTACTAGATGGAAGCAATGCTGATTCAACCATCCACTTTACAGCTAGAAGCTCTTTGGAACAAACAAGACAAAACAAAATAAAACAAGAAACAGTGTTCCATGAACTTGCTAACAAATAATTCACTTCTCAACTATTTTAGGGCACACTAGGGTCTCTCTCCATTTTTTAATTTGCTGATGAATTAAACTACTACAAGACTTTTTGTGCTCTTATCGTGCACATATTGCTATAATATAAAAATGTACATTGTAAGTTACCTAAGGGCCACATATTTTGAGGGTCTTACAACACTTTCCACAATTTTGAATAGCTGTGTTATTCATGCAACAGATATTTTTGAGCAACTATTAAGCGCCAGGCTGTGTTGTGGATGGTGGGGATGCAGCAGTGAATAAGATAGATGTGATTTCTGCTCCCAGGGATGTCACGGTTTACCATAAAAGTTGGACTTATGGGATAAAGGCTAACGTGAAAAGGCACAGGATGACCTAAGGAGAAGAGGCAACTTTAAATCTGTTATCACATGATATTTTAGTGAGGACCAGAAGGGTGACCAAAAGTTAGCAAGATGACAATAGAAAAGGATAGCAAGGGATGCTTTCCCCAACAAAGAATCCATCTGGTATAGATAGAGCATAAAACATGTAATCTCATGAATTATCAAGTGGGTTATTGATTTGTATATGATGCTTCATGCTAGTGTTCAAAATGTGTATAGTCATCTCCTAAAATATAATATTGTACAAATAAGCATAGTTAAGGGAGGTAGCTTGGTGGTAGGTAAAGCATAGAGCTTTGAAGTTTCAGGGACTTGAATTCAAATCCAATTAACTCTGTAATTTAAAGCAACTTCCTATTCTGAGATTATTTATCTCTAAAATGGGTACAATTGAATCGCAGATGGCTAGGTTATGACTAGATCTAAAATGAGTAAATGTATTTAGCAGTCCAACGCAGAGTCACACACAATGTAGGTACGCAATAAACTCTACTTTGTCTTCTACCTTGACTGCTTGAATATATTGGTGACTTCCTTCCTACCTTGGAAGGGTCATTCAATCATCTTATGGAAATGCTACTTAAAAGACCATTTGGATTACAGAGTCTTGTGGTTAGTGTATGATCACATTCAGTGCTTCATTAATTCCCTACATTTTTTTGGTGATTAAAATTGTTTAAATGCAAGACTCTAGCATGTGATGGGCCAGAGTAACAAAAGTTACTCATGGAACAAAAGTTACTCATGGAACAAAGTTTAAACACAATGAAAAGATGAGTGTGTCATTAAATAACTGAAAGTTTCTGCTTAAATTATCCAAAACTACTCCGATTCACTTAGTAATCATACCCCTCATTTAACCTTCAACCACGTCGGACTGATCATAGATTATTTTCCAAAGGGAATGTATGGTGAGGGTGGGGGTGAAGGATAGAGAGAGAGGACACAACTAGTATTTTTACCTGTATTAGCATATCTTGATATGTTTTTAAGATTTTGCCAGTCTTGCAGATTTGAGCACAATTTATCAATGTAAAAATATGGTGATATCATTTTAAAATGCAGTGATAAGCCATTACAACCTAAGCCCATTTTCTAAAATTTAAGTCTCTCTCATTAAATAAGTATCTCCTGTGTTGAGACATGAAAATGTTGAAGCTGGAAGGATCTTAGCAACCATCTGATCTATTTTATTGTTCTACATATAGGAAACTAGGCACAAACATGAGAACTTTTCCTAAAGTTGGTGAGTGGCTAAACAAAGATCCTTACGCAGAGATTCTGGCTCCCAAATCAATGTATTTTCTACTAGTTTATACCACACCCACATTTCATACTGGTAGTCTATGTGTAGGATGACCGTTTCATCTGAAACAAACATTATAAAGCATACTTGATTAAAATGGACTCTAAAATAGCATTATTATTCTAATTATTCATTAAGAATAATTTGAATAGTGCTTTTGTGTTCCCCAACTGGAACAATTTCTACCAAGTATTTCTTTAAACAGCACCGAGAAGTAGATTTTCAGCATTAAATTAGCCAACAAATATATACTGAGCATTTGGAATTTGTAAGATGCTGTATTAACTCTTTGATTTCGATCCTATTTTATTAAACAAATTAATTAATGAAGGAGACAGGAGAATGTTTACAGGAATAAGTTATCAAACACCTTTCCTTGGTTTTTCCATGTCTTCAACTATTCTGATAGTTTGCTTCTGTATAGCATTTACAGTTTGAAAACACCTTTCTTTTTTAATGAAACTACTTAAAACAAAGATTATTTTAATCTTTATGAGCCAAACTTTCAACTTGTTTTTATTGTTCTTGGTGTTGAAATCATTGATCTACTTCTTAGATTTTAAGTTCTTAGAAACTGAGTTTATTTTGAACATCACTAAATCTGCCACAGTATCTAGCCCACTTTCTTACATACAATAGGTGTCCAATATTTGATGGATGAATGATACTTTATTTGAATAAATGAATGACATTTTATTTTATTCTCACAAGCATATCAGTCATGATTATTTCCATGTTAGAGGAACTGATACTGCAGTTTAGAGATTAAGTCCTGATTCTTGTTGTTGAAAGTCTTTGAACTCTTAATTTTGTCTCTTTCTCCCTTAACTCTTAATCAGAGCCCTGTATAAATTCTCACTCAAAATAGAACCATTTCTTTTCCCATGACTACTATTGTATAAGCCATTAATAAGACATCAATATTTATTAAGCTATCTGTTTAAGTCTGAGTTTGCTTTTCTTACTAAGAATTGTGGAATAATATCCGTCTATTCTTTTTTTTTTTAAACCATAATATTCAGTTTTATTGCTAGGAAGATGGTTTTTAACAAGGAGAATACTAAGTACTCTGGCAGAAAGTAAGAAATACCAAAGATAGGCGCATAAGATTTTTGCATATGCTATCAGTGTGACTTGATTTCTGTTTTTCATTTACCGTAACTGACTTCCTCTTCCCTCTGATAAGTTTCAAAATAATGCGAATATATCACCTCCTCTCCCTGTCACTGGCTGCACCTGAAGTCATCAGGTGAAAGAACTCACGTGGCTTAACAAGGACTTGTGGATTCCAGAGAAAGACTTTCTTTCAAACACAAAAACTTAGAAGGGCATCTAAATACTGCCTTAAACATATGTAACTTTCACAAACAACAAAAGAACTTAGTCTTCTACAAACAAAGAAATATATTTTCGTTATGCCTCTGTGATGACCATACTGTAGATAAAAGAATCTCTCAAAGAAAACTTCAATCATGACCCTTATTTTTGTACTAAACTAATTTAATTCTGCCAAAACAACAATTGAAAAACAAACGCATACCTTCAGATTGGTACAATTAAAATCAGAAGTAGAAACATTTCAGTTATTATTTCTCATACATGCAGTTTTAAAAAAAACTATTTCGGGAATGTTAACCCAGTTCTCAATTGTATACCCTTGTTTCTTGGGGAGGACTTTACTTCCTCCATGTGAACAAACAGCCAAGTAGATGACTAATGCCTCACAATGTACTGTGCTTCATAGTTTCAGAAGCCCTTTCATACATGTTATCTCACTTCATCCTTCTCTATATGTGGAGCTGGCAGGAAAAGTATCATTATCTTCACTTTGCAGATGAGAAAAGTGAAACTCACTCACGGAACTTAGTGGCTTGCCTTAGGCCAAACAACTGGTAAATGGTAAAGTCAGGCTTTGAACTTAAGTCTTCAGACTTCAAACCCAGAACCTCAAACTGCTGAACAGAAAAAGAGATTAATTGCAAATACCAAATCTTACTAGAACTTTGGCTAATGAAATCCATCAACACTAAATGAATTCAAAATTGCAAGCTAAAATTACTAATTCCATAGATGAGGTACTAAGTGTAAATACAAAGCTGGGCTCGGTGGCTCAGCCTGTAATCCCACGCCTTTGGGAGGCTGAGGTGAGGGGATTGCCTGAGCCCGCGGGTTCGAGACCCGCCTGGGCAACGAGACCTCATCTCTACAATAAATCAAAAAATCAGCCAGGCGTGGTAGTGCATGCCTGTAGTTCCGGCTACTTGGAAGGCTGAGGCGGAAAGATCGCCAGAGCCCAGCAAGTTGAGGCTGCGGTGGCTGGGAGCGGCCACTGCACTCCAGTCTGGGCGACAGAGTGAGACTCCAACTCAAAAAAACAAAAACAAGTAAACAAAAAAAAGTGTAAATACATATGTTAGAATATACAGTTTTAATAATCATGAATAAGTATACATAGCCCCAATGAAAAATACAAAATTTCAAATTTACTGAGAAACTGAGCAGATACAAACTTTAATAGTTATTGCCTAGACTGACGTTATTATTTACCTGTACATATGTTCAATTATTTAAATCGGCTTTATGGGAACATATACTTAAACTTTATTCAGTTTATTATCTTTTAAACAATCAGTTGAGTTTGACCAACATGTATTAACTTGATGCTATTACTATATTCTTGCTTTTTAAAATTAGACTTTTTTTTTTTTTTGAGTTGGAGTCTCACTCTGTCGCCCAGACTGGAGTGCAGTGGCTGCTCCTGGCCACCGCAGCCTTAACCTGCTGGACTCCGGTGATCCTTCCGCCTCAGCCTTCCAAGTAGCTGGAACTACAGGCGTGAGCTACCACGCCTGGCTAATTTTTTTTTTTTATTTACTTATTGTAGAGATGAGGTCTCACCAAGTTGCCCAGGCGGGTCTCGAACCCGTGGGCTCAGGCAATCCACTCACCTCAGCCTCCCAAGGCGTGGGATTACAGGCTGAGCCACCGAGCCTGGCAAAATTAGACTTTTTAAACTGATTTGTATGTAGGATCATATATTCAACAATATTATAAAATTTCATGGTTAAAAGTATAGGTTCAATCTGTGTGATTTGGGGCAAGTAATCTAATCCTTGGTTTTTACCTATAGAATGGAGATAAGAATAGTACCCATCTAATTAGCTTGTAATAAAAATTTAACGAACTCATAATATGTAAGGGACTTAGTTTCTAGCATATGGTAAATATGAAAACCGGCCTTTAAATAGAATTTATTGTGTTTGTATTTAATAATATTTTTGCCTTGGTGATGAAGATATGACATAAAATTTAAATCCCTTTTTTGAAAAATTGCTTCAATATTACAATTGCAATAAACTTTAATCAAAATATTTAAAGCTGTGTATAAAGTTCTATGGAAATGAATTTCTTCAAAATCGTTACAACTTTGAAGGCTAGTGTTACTGGATTTTGGGTAGAGTAGGTAGCAATCTGATTGGAAAAGCAGTTTTTGCAATGTTCTTGCTGTTTGGCTTTTGTAATATATTATTCTACATTTCAGTGTCTTGGATTCCTTTTGCAAGGTGACAACTGTAGTGAGTCACTTCTTCCTGGGAATGTTAATTGAATATGTCAACTCTTGTCATGTTAAGCTGAAGAGAAAATAATATCAAATGTGATCACCTATAAAATGAGAAATGAAAAAACATATTTTACAAATTGAAATATTAAGAAAAATAAAAGTTTGGATTGTGTATAATTGTTTCTTATTAAGAACACTGGACTATATATAGTTCAATTTCTTTTTACACCATCATTTTATGTGTGTGTATGTGTATGAGAGAAACAGAATTTGATGTGTACAAAGAGACAGTGAGTTTTTCAAGTGTTACTTATTCAGCAAAAATGTTGAAAACTCACTGAATTCAGAATAAGTATGATAGGATGAGGCTGGAAATTTGAATAAATAGTTATAAAACAGCCATTATAATTAACTCAATGGCGCATCAAAGGCAGATGAACCAGAAATGTTCAGCTTCTGCTTTGAAATTTCTTTCGGTGATGTTTCCTCTGTCAGAGGCATGAGAGAGAGTGGCTTCCTCCTTGAAATAAAATCTTGGCTGCATGGAGCCAATTGCTTCCAGAAAAGGAGTAATGAAATTGTAGAAGAGGAGGAAGCTGATGACTTAGAGGCTTGATGAGGTTAAAGAACAGGTACCATAGGTATTAGGAACTGGAAGAGGTGGGAGAAGAGAAGATTACAGGTAGAGAGAGGAATTTTGTGTTGAAACATAGTGGGTGGAGCAGTGTTGAATGATGTTGAAGTCAACAGGATAGGGATGTGAGTGGGTGACTGACACGGAATGAATAGAGGGGTCTCTGAGTGGAAAATTTTGGAAAATGAAGAGACCTGAGTGTCAGGAAGGAAACTAATGTTGAGAGCAAATTTCCCAAGCATATTGACTGAAATTGGAGTGGAGTGAACCACAAAAGCAGGTTTTGACATCATCAAGAAAGGTGAAAATGCTCTGGAAGACAGTAAACCATACTTCAGAGTAGGACATCCATTGTGCACTAAAGTATACACTTATGAGGCATCAGGCCTGTTGGAAAGTGGGGACAGCTGTGTGGGAAAATCTTTTTACTACTACTTATTTGCTTTGGGTTATTCATATAACCTTACCACATTTGGTTTTCTCATCATGTTCCAGTGCATGTTTTGAAATATTTGTAAAGTTCATATGTGAGGAATATTTAAACAGAAAAGGAGTTGAGAGGACATTTAGGAAACTTTCATAATTTTCCAAATAACCTATGGTGGTGGCTCATATAATGATGATGGCAGTTTGTAGTCTAGATAGTTTTTTCTTTTTAATAGCACTTAGAGAAGAAATAATCAAAGTGAATTTCCAGACTTCTGTTGCTTTTACTAAGAATGACAGGAAAAGTAATAAACTAGAAGATCAAGAGTTCGCTTCTATAAATGTTATGTTAAAAACAGCCAAATAGGAATGTCAGTTAGAAAGTAGACTATAATGACTCTAGTAGTCAGAACAGAGGTAAATGTAACATTTATTATTGTGTGAATACTGTTAAAACCATAAGAATAGATTAACTCACTTGTGGAAAGGTACAAGGAGAGAGGAGAAGGGAACTGAGTACAAAGCCCTGTGGAATTACAGCTGAGATGTTCCCGTGATCAGAGGACACTAAGAATGAGTGGACTAGAGGGGTAAAAGGAAAACAAGGAAAGCATGGTACTAGGGAAGTCAAGTATTTTAAGTCAAATATTGCAGATAAGTTCGGTAAGATGAGTGCAGAGAAGAGTAAGCGAACTTGGTGAACTTGATGTGAATAGTCTCACAAGGGGACTATTATATTATGTCCACGGGCCAGAACCCTGACTCGTACCTTCAGGTTTCCAGCTAAATGTTGGAGTACTGTTCTACTGAGATTCCCTAGGACTGTTGAATGCTTAGAAATATTTACCTTTAGTTGGTTATATGAGAGTCACATATAATTTCCCTAATATTCCCTAGGTTGCTCATTCACCTTCAGTCTACAGTCAGAAGATTAGGTATGTCGTCAGCAAAGAGATGGGGTAGGGACTATGGGCACACGTGCTTGCATTTGCACCTCCACAAAGGAGATTCTGCTTAAAGACTTTCCTCCACTTTATTACAAAACTTAAAATATTTCAAGGAGTAACTCAGACTGTGCCTCTTTCCACTGAAACACTTTTCCTTCATTGCTCCATTTAATAGAACAACCCCATATCATGCATAGCATAAGAAGAATGGAATGCCATAATGATGTAATATAGTTAACAATAGCTAACATTTCCATAGCACTTATGTGTCAGAGAGTGTTCAAAGAGCTTTGTAAACATTAGCTCATTTGATCCTCACAATAAATCTTTGAGGTAGATTCTATTATGATTTCAGTTTTACACTTGAGGACACTGAGGCCCAAAGAGATTAAATAACTTGCCCAAGTCTAGTTCCGGAGTTCAGACTCTTAACCCTACATACACTCCTCATGTGGCTTCAAAGTGGTCTTATAAAAGACAGCAATGAGCCCAAGACCTAGGGTTTTTACATCACTCTAAATTGGCACAACTAAATCACCTATAAGGGCAAAGTGTGAGCATGCATCTGGTGATAAAGACCTGGACTCTGGTCAGCCGCACGTCTCAGGCCTCTTCTGGGAACACCATCAACTCACTGTATAAACTCATTACAGGAAATGTCTGAGCATTAAGAAGGCTCCAATATTAGGGGCTCTTCAGGTGGCAAACCCAGGAGAAAAACATACATTCAGTTATAATGGTAATCTTGAATATGGCTGTGAAGTCCGACTGAGTAAAAGTCCAAGATGCTCTTGCTTGAGAAGCCTTTTAATTTCAATCTGTCATTTTTGTTACAGAAAGCTCATGTGCATTCTGGTATATCCCAGTGCACCATCTCCTGGGAGTACCGGACAGGTTTCAATTATTAAAATCCTCAATACTCCCAGCGAACGCAAACCAGCAATATTGGAATCAATCTAAAAATAAATGCACAAATAGCATCAATCTTTTAGTTTCAACCTCAAAGATTTTGCCTAGTCATGGATACCATTTCAGATTTTGTTGCCAGTTTACATTGGCTAGCTCTATGAGTATTAGGCTAAAAAGAATAAAAGTTATTCGTAACATAAACCGCAGGGTGCTTTGTGGTTATTTCATGTTGGGGAAAGATATTTGGGTTCCATGGGTTCTATTCAACAGGTATAAAAATTAGCTAAGAAAACCTAGTTTTCTTCATCATTCATTCACTAATCATTTACTGATGCCTCACTATGTTCCAGAAGTTGAGACCCAATGAAAAACAATATAGCCTCCATTTGCCAAAACCTCATAGTTTGGGAAAGAGACGAATGACCAGACCACATTATCACAGTGAGGTGAGTTAGATATAAACATATGTTGCTAAGGAAGCATGTGGGATGCCCCTGGCTTATTTGAAATAGTTGGCAGTAGAAAAAAAATAAAATCCTTCTCTCTCTTCGTTCTTTATAAGTGTGACTTTTCTCCTGTGGAATGTTTGTTTTAAAGAAAACCCAAAGGTAGGAGCACTTCAACCTCTCTTCACCCTTGCTGGGACACCCGCCCTCCAAAGTTTTAACTAGTGTCTGGAACTGTGGAAAAGCCACAGTTAATATGGGAAGCTGAGGGAAATTAGGTGGAAAGAGGGGGTGTGAAGCGGAGGCACCTGGGAGGAAATTCAGGACAGCCGTAGCACCTTACTCAATGTTACCTAAACACCACCATTACTGATGTTTTATGCATAATACAAAACTCAGTGGGTTCCTCCTTCAAAAGAGTGGTCCTCAACCAGAGGTCCAAGAAGAAACTTTAAGGGGACAGATGAACTCCTTAAACTTGTACAAAAAAAGATGCATTTTCTGGAAAGCATTCATGGAATGCATAAAATTCTCAAAGGAGTTTATTATTTTCAAAAAGTAAAGATGAAGACCAATTCAGGGACAAATTTAGATTATATAGAAGAGGATGAAACTTTGGGACCCTCTTGAAAAAAAGGAATACAGAATTACAAATGTAAAGTTATCTATGAAAGTGACTACTATTTAGAACGAGAGCATAATATTCCTATTAATGAATGAATTGATATACCTTTATAATACTTTTTTCCAACCATTTTTGGTTGCATACCCTTTGATCATTTCTTCATGTAACAGCTTCAGGCTTATTATAGCTAATGTCATGGAGCTTAATTCTTTTAGTTTGTAGACATCTTTAGTGTATAGAGGAGGTTATAACAGAGCATGGTTCAAAGTGCTGCTTGTGACTAACTTCATTTACTATCCCAAGAATGCCCATATATGTGAGGAAGTTTTGAGAAAACATTTATTTCAGTATAAAATTGAGAAGCTTATAAGAATATTATGCATTCACACTTTCTATTACTCTGGCACTGTTCTAGACACTTTGTATGTGTAATTCACTTCAATCTGATTGCAACTCTATGAGGTTGATACTACTATAATGGTTTATGATGAGTAAACTAAGGGTCAGGAACAGCAAATAACTTTGCCCAAGGTCATACAGCAGGTACATGGGTGAGTCAGGATTTAAACTCTGTTGAGTTGACCCCAGAGCCTGAGCACTTCACCTGTGTATTCTACTTTTTATAAAACTGAGTCCAAGATAGGAATGAAGATGCTGTCTGCTTCTCAGGGCCTGGGTTTCCACATTGCTCTGGGCTTCCCCTTGAGTTAAGAGTGGCTCATGACATGATGGAAACTTCAGATACAAGGAGAAGCAGTTTGACAAAAGCAGGCACCTATGCCCCTCTTCTCATCTGGGACTGCTAGGGTGCCCTAAACCTCATTGTAAGGTGCCCGTCTGCCTCATGTGGCAGTGGCAGCAGAGAAAAATCAGCACCGTGGCATGCATGTTCAGTCAGAGGGCACCCCTAATAGCACCTTCTTATTCCCCAAAGCTACACATGTCCCCTCGGCAGAAGAAGCCAGCACAGCTATCAGGGACTCCAGCAGTAGATGCCTATATTGCCAAAGAACAGGGGAGATTAGGCACATCTCAGCACTAGAGGCAGTAGCAGCAAATGCCAACACCCAAGGACACCCCACTGGAGGCCAGTGGTAACCAGGACATCAGTCCAATTTTCAGAAAGAGGAACAGGAAGAGCGAAAACAGAATAAATAGTTCCCATTATTAAGCAAATAAGACCCAGTGAAGAGAAGGTGTGTGGAGCTATGAAGGAGGAGAGCAAAGAAAAGGAAGTTTTATTCACTCATTCATCCATCAGCAAACATTTGTGTAGCATCCACTCTTTTCCAGAAACTGTACTCATCTCTGGGACAAGAAATGAAGGCAAGCAAGCTGTCTTTTAAAAAATGCTTACCATAAAGATAAGTGAGTAAACTCACTCATTAAAGTATTAGCAGTCAACATGAGGCAAAATCAAGTGCTATGTATGTCCTTTGTGTCTAATTTATTTTAAAAGGAGGGATTTAAAAAAGTAATAAATATGGCCAAGTGTTGTTTTTTAATTAAATTAAACAATTTTAATTGACACATAATTGCACATATGGGGTATGTCGTGATATTTCAATACATGTAATGCATAGTGATCTGATCAGAGTAATTAGCATATCCATCATTTCAAATATTCATCATTTTTTATGTTGGGAACATTGAATATCCTCCTTTAGGCGGGCTCGGTGGCTCAGCCTGTAATCCCGTGACTTGGGAGGCTGAGGTGAGTGCATTGCCTGAGACCGCAGGTTCAAGACCCGCCTGGGCAACTTGGCGAGACCTCATCTCTACAATAAATCAAAAAATTAGCCGGGCATAGTAGCGCGTGCCTGTAGTTTCAGCTACTTGGAAGGCTGAGGCAGAAGGATCGCCGGAGCTCAGCAGGTCGAGGCTGCGGTGGCCGGGAGCGGCCACTGCACTCCAGTCTGGGCAACAGAGAGAGACTCCAACTGCAAAAAAAAAAAAAAAAAGAAAAAGAAAGAATATCCTCCTTCTAGCTATTTGAAACTAAATGACATACTATGATTAACTATGTTCATCCTACAGTGGCATAAAACACTAGAGTTTATTCCTCCTTTCTAGCTATAATTTTGTCTCCTTTACCAAATCTTTTCCTACCCCTTCCTTCCCCCCTCCCTCACCAGCTTCTAGTATACTTACATGAGATAAACTTTGTTTAGCTTCCATGTAACATTTGTTAACATTGCTATTCTCAGGATGCTTGTTGTATTGATCTCCATATTCTTTTGTATTCAATTTTTTTCATAATAAAAATGTTTTAAAACAGTCCCATATTTCAGAAGATATTATAAGGCAACATCTCTATCTAACATTGCCACAATTTTCTCATAATGCTTTTTGCTTTGGGAAGAAGCAAATAATTTCTGACTCAGAAAATTTCAACTCTAAAGACACCCAACTTTCTAGTAATAGCACCTGTAGATCGAGTACTGTGTAAATATCTTTCTAAGCTTTGTAAAAAGAAACTGCTTTAGAAATGGATGACATGCACTGTGTGGATATTCAGCAAGAGTTACTTTTATGATTTGTAGATTAAGTGTAGAAAATATTACCCAGCCGGGCTCGGTGGCTCAGCCTGTAATCCCGTGCCTTTGGGAGGCTGAGGTGAGTGGATTGCCTGAGCCCACGGGTTCGAGACCCGCCTGGGCAGCGAGACCTCATCTCTACAATAAATCAAAAAATCATCCGGGCACGGTAGCGCATGCCTGTAATTCCGGCTACTTGGAAGGCTGAGGCAGAAGGATCGCCGGAGCCCAGCAGGTCGAGGCTGCAGTGGCCAGGAGCGGCCACTGCACTCCAGTCTGGGCGACAGAGTGAGACTCCAACTCAAAAAAAAAAAAGAAAAAGAAAATATTACCCATTCAGACATCTAGGAAAGTAATGCCTTTCCATGAATATTCTCCTGTTTACAAGATTTTTATAAATTGAGCAATTGGAATGTTCCTTAGAAGAAACTGGAAGAGAATATTGGTATCAAATTTGAGAACTTCAAAGGAGCTTTGGTCGGTGTGAATCCCTGAAAGTCAGGTTCATTCTCATGAACTGAATAGATTGCATGAAAGAGAACAAATTCTTCCACTAATCCCTTGATCACTTTATGGTTTCGTTGTTCATTCTACTGACTGTACTGGAAACAAGTTTCACTTGAGATATAATAGTTAATGACAGACAATAGAAAGGGAAGTGGGTGTGGCCCTGTAGTTAACTATAGTGACAAGAACCTTAGTTGCTATTTATAGCATTCGTTAAACTTTCATCTCTTCAAATTGCTATTTTCATGCAGCAAACTTAAATCTCTCAGGCAACAGGGTAAGCAGCTGAGATTAGAACTGGAAGTCATTTCTGGCATTAGTCAAACATGCAATGACTAAGAAAAACACCTTCTTCACCTTGAAGTGCCACCAGTTACCAATGAGAATTTGAAAATAAACATTCACAAAGGAATCTTGTAGTGATTGGTGTGGGAAGATGGTCAAATAAAGGATTTATGCTTATATGAGCCTATCTATGAAGCAAAATTGATGAAGTGTGAATTTGAGACAATAAGACTTTTTTTAAAAATCAAAGCAGTTTTATTACAAAGAACTTGTCAGAAAGTCATTTGCCCATATCTAATGAAAATTTATTATGAGACTGGATAATGGCTGAATCTGAGACCAGAAATTCAGTGCTGTGATTTTGAAACCTTGGCTTGACTGTGTGACTAGAAAAATTGGTATTATATTTAACTATGCCCAGGTTTCTCTTTAGACATGTTCAGCTCTGTGGTGGTCTCATTTCCACAACGATGGAAGGAAGGGGGCAGGGTTAGAAGTAGTGGTAAGAGAACTGGAACAGATAGGAAGAGACTCTCTCTTCTGTCACAGGGATGCTCATTTTGCTTCCTCTTACATCATAAGACACATGCTCAGTTTCCTTTCTCCTGTTGAGCTTTAAGTTTTTTGTTGATCAGGATCTTTGTTTAGAACCTACTGGACTTTTTTCAAATCTTGTGCATAGTATGTGCACAATACATTTATGTTAAATGTGTAATTGTTGCTAGAAAAATCAAGGCAATTTGATCCTAATACAGCCTGTCTACTAGCTTGAATATGTTTAAAAACTGAGCAGGCAGATTGTAGAATGAGACCAGAGAAAAACATGGAACTTGACAAGAAAAAAGTTCAGTCACCGGGGAGTTCAAGGCTGAGGACCATTGTTCTTTCAGGTACACGAGGGCATCGTCTACACCTGAAATGTGCTGATTTTGTTGAAATGATCTTAAACATGGTGTTGTTAAGTTTTAAGAACTTAAGATGTTTAAATAGCTGAAATGTGCTTCATTTATAGGTTTCAGCTCAATAACCAATTACAATATATCTTATCATTTGCGACGAAGACTTTATGAAAGTTGAGAATACTGTGAGGAAAGTGTGATAAATGGCAAACAGACTAACACTGAGCTCTTTTTACTAGCAGTGAAAAATGTTCACCATATAATATACATGAACTCACAATTCTGATACTCTATTTGCCCTTCCTTTTACACCAGATAGCTACAGATAGCTGTAATTCCTGGTGTTTATTTTCCTTATTACTATGCAATCATGTGTTTCATGCAAAGTTTTATTCTGGACTAGCAAGCGAATAAGAAATGTATCAATTTTTTGTAGCATTAAGTAAAGCTACAGATATGTTTTGCTAATCTACTGTACATAATGTTCTATGGCAAGGCTAAGGAACTACAAACATTTAAGGACTGACTTGACTCTTTAGGAAATAAGATTATTACCTGTAACAACAACAAAAAGACAAGCACTACAAGGTCAACAATCCTGGCAGACAAGGAATAGGAACACTGAGTGCTGTAAGAGGTCAAGGGTGGGTGAGCTTATTAGGCTGGATATTCAAGGAAGATTTCCTGGAAGGGGTGGGGTCTGATCTGGGCCTTGAAAAATGAGCACATGTCTGGGAGACAAAGAGAAGACAAGAAGGTTTTCCAGGCAAAGGAATAGACTGTGTTCCTGTATAGCTTCATTAGAGAAACCTATTTCAAACTCAATTTAAGAACAACCTCCTCTTTTCTCTACCCTTACCTACATAAAGGAAGAATAAGGAATGTATTGGCCCAGGTATTGAAAAATGTAGAAGTATTTCCAGCTTCAAATATGGTTGGAGGCAAATTTCCAACAACATTGTGCTTCTCTGTGTCACCTTTGTTCTCCAGAAGGCTTTCCTCTACAGTGGGCCCTAGAAACTCCAGATTTGTATCCTGCCAACTCAGCAACACTGCAGAATTCAGGCACATACCTCCAGGGACTGAGTCCCATTGGCCAGACCTGAGACAAGCCTGTCCCTGAGCCAATCACTGCAACCCAGGTGACAAAACACTCTTCTTGCCTGACCTAGGTCATAAGTCCCTGGAATTGGGTTAGACTGGGAACAAGGTTCTAGTGCTACCTTAGCCTAATAGGTGATAAGCCACATGGGAATAATCCTGTTAGAAAGATCTGAGAGGCACTTAGGGAAGGAAAAATGGATGCTAGGAGAGACCAAAATGACATAATGAATATTCAGAAATGAGTAATAGGTCAAGGCTTACATGGACTTAGATGTCCTTAAATACAAGCATAAATGATTGTCATTGAGATAACTTACTATGCTTTTAGATATTTGTCTTACCATCTGGTTTTAAAATTATCCACCAAACCGGGATTTGAAAACACTTAACTTACCACGCTTAATGACCATTCTCTTCCTCCATCCTTGGCAATACCCCTCCTACAAAAAAAAAAATAAAAAAAAAAGAGTACATTGGGAAATAGAGTGAAGCATGGGATGTTCTCTGTTGCTCAGGACAGAGTATTAAGAAATCTTTTCTTGGGAATTCCCCATGTTCCAGATAGAATAGAGTTTAAGTAGCTGATTCATTCATTCAGTAACAATAGGGAGAATGTTCTGAGATGCCAATCCATCCTAACCCCAGTGATCCTCCCTAACGCTTGTTCTTGCAAAATGTCTCTGAAATTTCAGGGGTGTTTACTGTCATTTGTCCTCACCAAAGACTAATTCACCTGGGTCACGGTATTTTGTTTATGCATTATGGATGCTGGCATATTTTGTTTTAAAGCACAATCAGTAGCACTTAAGCAGTACTGACTGCTCAATTTAGATGACATATCATTTTGACTTTTTGCTGTTGATTTCAAAGTTTTAGAGCTTCAAATTTCAACCAAGTCAATCTATTAACAATATCAACAGGTTGGAATTGTGGTTGAGAATGTGTTTTCACAAGGCATATTTGTAATCTCTCAAAAACCTTTGAAGGCCCTAATTAATTGAGGTGTGGGGATCAGCAGGCTTTAGTCTGTCTTGACACCAATTATTCAGTGGAAGCCTTCCCTAAGGTGGATTTTTTTCATCCTTTTTGGAAATGAAGTAGCTCAGTCATCTATTTATGACTCAGGCTTTTCCTCATATTTACATTTACATTCCATAAATGTAAGCTTTGACCACAAAACCATTTAAATCTTATTTTCTACCTTCAATATTCATTCTCCAGTAGTTCTTAATATTTTTTGAATAGCAGTTTCCTCTAAAACTGTGCAAAAACTATCACCTCTCTCCCACCAAAAATGCATAAACAAATCAAATACTTTATATAATCATGGAATGCTTTTGCATTCACTAAACTCACAGTTAGCCAGTTTAAGGATACCTGCCTTTAATGTTGAAAAATATGTATTTATTTTCCATTTCACGTACCTTTTAAAAAAGATACCTGTAATCATTTAATTTGTCTTCTTCTTTGGTGGACTTGGTCTCTGTCATCCATCAGGACAACAATACAGACCTCAGAAAAAGAAAAGCAGAAGGAATCATTCTCTCTTCCTGCTAGTCTTATTGTTAGGTAAGAAGATACTTTGGACTCCTCTCACTGTGAATTAGCAGTTCCAGCAAAAAACCAACCACTTAGTTGTTCAATGACACCTAAAGAATACCGGACTGGATATTTGAAGCCTGGCCAAATCTTAGGGACACACCAAGTGGCTTGCCTTTCCTCTTATTCATCACATATTTCTTGGGTGTTGTCTATGCCCAAAGTACTTTGTAAGTATTACTTAGCTTCATTAGTGGTTTGGGCAGTGCCCCACAAATTTTATGTACCCAATATGTATTTATTGAATGTGAATAACTAACATTTATTACTTTTATTTTGTGCCAGGAGCTCTAATTCACAAAGCCACTCTGCAAGGTAAGTAGCATTAGCTGCCTTGTACAAGTGAGGAAACTGAGGCCCACAGACATTCAGTAGCTTGCCCATGGTAACTATGTAGGTGGCAAGTGGAAGAGCCATCACAAGCCCAGATCTGATGCTTTTAACTGCTGCATTTTACTGCGTCAAACTATTGTGGTAGAAGTGATGTTTCAATCCTACTTAAGACATGATGAAGTCAAGTTTCAGATCTAGTGAACAACTCACTCAAGTGTACATAGGACAGAGCCTGGATTATGCCTGGGTTTGACTGATTCCAAGTCCTAAAGGGTTATGTGACAGCGCTGCTGCCTTCTGTGTTACAGTGTGAATCCCATACATACACCCACTCTTCTTCTAACTTCTGATACATCTTTATTCCAATAACCATTCATCTGAAATCACCACTTCATCCCTGTGGAATGAATGCAATGATGACTGCAAGCAAAGGCTCCCATTCGCGAACTCAAAGCAACCACACAAAGACCTTGCAAATTTCAGACCTCATTCACCATAATCTCTCATCAGTTACTTATGTATTTTATGCTTAGTAGAGTTGCAGTTCTCTGGAGGTTCCATGACAGAGTTTTGGTAAAAATTGGAGTTGGGAAGGAGGAAAGCAAGCACCTTAAGCTCCTTATGATTCTTTGATTGTATTAATTGTTCCTTGTGGGCTTTATATTTATCGTTATTTCTGAAGGTTATAGGCTTACCAGTGTGGCCCTCCATTTTCCTCCATGTATGTAGTGGGTGCCTACAGCTAATGCTTCTTAAGACAGACTTATTTCCTTCCAACAATTCTATATTATGTAGTCAATGCTCTTCATCTATTTACCACCCAACATTTGCTAATAGTGAGAGTTGGTGCCATTGTTTAGGGTGAGATCTATAAACAACTAGCCATTGAAAATTATGTCTTCTAGTTGGCATCACATTCCATGTATATCACATGAAGCCTGAATCTTAAAAAGGATTCCTAATAATAATGGCAATCCTGGCTTGTCCTAAATATAAACATAAATGTATTTAAAGGAATTCTTAGATGACAAAGCACCAGCCCCATCATTTCGGAGTTAAAAATCTAATTTCACACTGATGTAGACAGAGACAACCACAGAGGGACATAAATAAATACAATCAAGTAATACACTGGCCAGATCCTTATTAAATAAAGGAACAAACATTTGTTCAGTGAGACAATCTACTCAGTTCCTGAGAACATGAAAACATCATCATTCTTGTTAACTGCCTAACCGTAGACAGAATGTTTCTCTCATGTCTCCAGGGTTCAATATCTTCACTTGTTAAAAGATGCTATTCCAAAAATCATGTGTATTTGCAAGTGTCAGTCAACATTTGGGGAATATTCAAGGACTAAATCCAAGTTCAAAGGAAAATTCTTTTCTTTACAATTGCAACTTTTGTCAAGAATGGGTAGAAATCTTATGTACAGGGTAACAAGAAATCTACGTAGATTATTTAACTGTGGATCTAAAGCTCTCTTTGACATTTAATTAAGTTGTAGAAAAATTAATACTGAGCATGATCTATTTCCCTCTTGGTCACCTGTTTAATTTTCATCATGTCTGTTCTTAGAAATATGGGTGCAAGAACCAGATAGGTGAGGTAATCACATTTCCACCACCAGATGTGAAGTTCAGACAAAGGATATCTTATTTTATTTTAGCTGGGGGTTTCCAAAGAATCACACCTTTTCTATATTATTTGGACTTTCGTTATTTGCTTTTGGATTAGTGACATATTACAGTTGTCAATTCAAAGCAAAATAGTAAAAAATAAAAATGCTATTATCTATCTGAAGGATGTTAAACAGATTAAAATAATAAAACAAAGGAAGAAAATCCTCGATTATTAGTGAGGACAATGATATGCTATCTACTGTATACAAATATAATACTGCTTAACCTTCTGAATTAGTTTTTATGCTTTGAGAGTGTATTTGGCCACTCTGGGACCCCTTGATCAGTTTTTCTTGAGACCAAATTCAAATAGAGTCATGCTCCTTATAACTGTTTCAGTCAAGGATTGACCACATATGTGATGGTGGTCCCATATAAGATTATAATAGTGCTGAAAAATTCCTATTGCCCAGTGAAATCATAGCCATTGTAGCATTGTAGCTCGATGACATCATTTTAAAAATCAACTTAATGTAGCTGAAATATACAGTGTTTATAAGTAGTCAGTAATTCCCTAAGACTTCACATTGACTCACCACTCGTAACTGACTCAACCAGAGTGACTTTCAGTCCTGCAGACTCCATTTCTGGTAAGTGCCCTCTACAGGTGTACCATTAAAAAAAATCTTTTATACCATATTTTCACTGTACCTTTTCTATGTCTAGATAAACAAATACCATTGTGCTACCATTACCCACAGTATTGAGCAACATAACATGCTGTACAGGTTTGTAGCCTAGCAGAAATTGGCTATACCGTTTAGCCTAGGCATGTTGTAGACTACCCCATCTAGGTTGTTGGAAGTACATTCAGTGATGTTCCCACATTAACACATTCATCTAACAACGCATTTCCCAGAATGTGTCTCCATCACTGAGCAACATGTGACCATATTTATAAGCTGACATTGGAGTGAAGACCATGGCACAGAGTAAAGCCAATAAAACCCTGGCCAATAAGACTCACTCAAATAGAGTCATAGTCACCTGGACAAAAACAAAAACCAAAAACAACTCAATTTTACAGAAATCAAGGCCAGGATCCCCTGAACCCTTTATTGAGATGCTCTTGGGTAAGGTGCAGCATTAGGCTCTTGCTCATTCAACCTTCTAAGCAGTGCCACGCAAAAGCTAAGGCCTTACCTCCCCTACTCACATCCACACACTGAAAAGGAAAAGAGCCAGAATTTTAGCTAGGTCTGTCTCCCTCCACACTCCTTCCTCTTCTTCACATACCCAGCACTAGAAAGGCAGAGAGATGAGTAAGATCAGCCCCATCCAGAGGGGCCAACTTCATAGACATACAACCTGTGCCATTGCGGACTTCCAGATTGGAAGGGTCCTATATTGGCTTATGCTCTGCTACCATTGTCTTGAAATTCTTAACCATTTTTGAACAAAGACCTTCAAGTTTTATTTTACACCTACATCCCCCAAATATATAGCTGGTCCTAACTGTGAAGATAGCACGTAGCAAAGGGGAGGGTTCCTTTGAGGTTGACTTGGGGACACTGGAATGAAGGGGGCTTGTTTATTATTGCTTAGCATGTCAGTTATAAAGTTGAATTGCAAGGCATTCTAGGTATTTTAGGAAAACGTTCAGATTTTTGTTATATTTCTTGAAGGCAGACAGAAGTAAAAGGTAGTGTTTGTCCTTTTTTAAAAATAATTAACCATTTCCCCTAATAACTTGCTTTACATTTTGAAGTGCATCGTACTATCTCACACCAAATATGAACTCTAGTAGAAAAAATAATCTTGCCGATTCTTGAAATTGCCACTTTTTTGTTGGCCATTTGCAACATACACTCTCAGACAATGTCAGAAAGACCTAGTCCACTGGAAATGCAAGGAAGGCCCACATCTTCCATGTTTAAAAACCAACACAAGTTTAATAGATATGAAAAGGAAAAAAAGAGCTTCTTTTACTGGTTTAAAAATGACTCTCACGGTCAGCAGATAATGATCTGGAATGCTCCAGCTACCACTTGATAGTTATCCAATGTTAACAATAACATGGAAAGGGGAATTCTTCTTTTACGAGGCGGTGACTAGATGAAAAGCTACATAGGACTTAGTGTTCAACTGCTCACTGGAGGGTTTGGTTTCAGGTGAAGGTAGAAGTTTGTGTGATAACATTTTGGAAATATAGAAAAGTCCTTACTCCCACTTCTTACCTATAACTTGATATAGTGTTTGGAATTCTAACACTGGGGTATCAATCTTTGGGGTTAAAAATTGCTTTATTAAACATCCTCTCCTTATTTGTTATAATCACCAGTAGATGCCTTTTCTATATTGTTGTGGGGGGACTCAAAGGGGCATAAAAGCAGGTGAGGGACATACTGAAAGAAGAAAACACAACTTTTTTCTCAGTTTTTCCTATTCAAGCATTATAATCTTGTCTAAAACTAATGCTAAAATCTAGTGTATTGCACTATCATTACAAGAAGCAGCAGCTTTAACATCAACAACATTCATAATAATAACAATAAATACTTATGAGTGTGGTGTATAGCACTGGAATAAGCACAGATTTTAAGTGTTATCTCATTTAATTCTCAAGATAATCATATGGAGGTAACTATTTGGGTCTGTTCAAATGCTTTTATAGAAAGAGCTAAAGTCAAATCCAATTCAAAATGATGTGAATAATAAAAGAGACCTGTTATTTTAAATAACAAGACATGTAGAGTTGGTAAGCTCTAGGATAAAGTAATTCAGCATCTCAGTGATGACGTCAATGCTCCTTTAAGCCTTCTGCTCTGCCCCTGCAGTACTGTTTAAGATTGTCAGTGTATGGTTTCAAGATGACAGTGACTACTACGAGCACCATGGCCTTGTGCAACATCCAAAGGACAGAAGAGAGAACATGACCCAGTTTAAGAATGAGGGCAAATTCCAAGAAGCCACTCTGCAGATTCACCTTACGTCTTAATGGTTTTCATTTTGTGACATGCCTATTTCTAAGCCCATCCCCCTTCCAGTGAATGGAATTTTCTGGACAGTTTACACTAATCAAGCTTTGCCTCCTTAGGTTGAGAAGAGTTCTAGCCATCTCTGCATATGAGGATGTCCAAAAACTGAAAAAATTAGGAGTTGGATTAACAGGAAAGGATGAGGGGAATGGATTTCACATAGACAACCAAGTATGTCTACCACAGACTTAGTTGTCTCATATAACAAGTGAGAACACAATAGCTCAACAAGTCGTGTAACTTACTCTAGGACACACAGCTGGTGGGTGATGACACCTGGATAGAGCCCTGCTTCTGTTGGATTCTGAAGGTCACACGTTCAACAACTGGGTTAGACTGCCTTTGTGTACATATTCATATACACTCTAAGTTTTTGCAAAAATAATTTTAAAAATTACACACCAGTGTATCACCACCATAAACCTAACAAGAAAATCCAGAATGGTTTCTGTACACCTGACCTGTACTAGCAGAGAGGCAGCATTTTGTTCAGCGCTGCTATCTTGCCAGGAACCTGTTAGGCTCAACACAGTGGCTAAAACTTACTAGGAAATGTTAGCCTGGCAGGACCACTGTGGTCATATGGCATTGCCATACCTCTTAGAACAATGTCAGTCAGTGAGGATTCAGAGAAATCTCTAAGGGTTGTTCCTGTTTAAATGTTTACAGTTTGATAGTGTTGTGGACTGTGAGAAAATTGCAAGTGTGTTGTCTCTTCAGTAATATTATTTCCCTAAGGTAATCTTGTCTCTTACTAGTCCAGGAAAAATAGCCATTCCTAAACTACTAAATCCTTTACAAAGATAATTTCTGGATCTCTGCTGCTAGCTTTTATAAGCACATGTGGGATTCTGAATTTGGATAAAAGAAATGATTTCTCCCAGAGAAGAAACAATTGGTTTGGGAGAGAAAATAGAAATGCACATATACTGTATTTCACATTTGCTTTCTTTGTAATTATTTGATTTTTTAAATTTTAATTTTAAAGATGTGGGGTATAATCAAGATTAGGTATACAAGTGGTCATCATACAGGTAAAGTTTGGGACTCCCTTTGGTCCCCACTTCGCCTGGTTTGATATCTGATACTCTTACTGATGTCATGTGTCCCCCTTTCCCTGGCAGTTTCCAGCTTTCTTTTAAAATGGAGAGAATGGTGATGACTTTACCAAAATCCTGTATAACTAAAGGAAATAGTTAAAAGCAGAGTACAACAAAATTCTTAAATTACTAATTTTACCTAATTGGAAGAATATATTTTTTATTATACAGGCTTCAGTGGAAATGAGGAGCTAAAATTTGTATTTGAATTCAACTGGTGAGAGTATTCTATAAAAACATTCCAGAGTAGAGAAAAAAAAAACCTCACTGTAATTAATTTAAAAATTGGAATTATTGAAAGGGAAACTCGGTTTTAGTTTTATTTTTCTTTGACTTTGTTTTGCTTTCCAACCCACCTCTGTCATCTTTTTTTTCTCATGTTTAACTGTAACTGTGGAGGAAAAACTAAGGATGTGTGCTTCTTATGTCCTTCAAGAGAAGATATTTTCAAGTCAGTCAAAAGGAATAGAAAAAGGATAATAATAAATATAGAGATGACTTTTAACGCTACATTTATAATAAGGCTATCAGTGGACCAACCAATTTGATCTTTGTTTAAAAAGTTGGCAGGGTAGCCGGGTTCGGTGCCTTGGGAGGTTGAAGTGAGTGGATTGCCTGAGCCCGAAGGTTCGAGAACCACCTGGGCAACTTGGCGAGAACTCATCTCTACAATAAATCAAAAAATCAGCCGGGCATGGTAGCGCATGCCTGTAATCCTGGCTACTTGGAAGGCTAAGGTGGAAGGATCGCCGGAGCCCAGCAGGTCAAGGCGGCGGTGGCCGGGAGCGGTCACTGCACTCCAGTCTGGGCGACAGAGTGAGACTCCAACTCAAAAAAAAGAAAAAGAAAAATAACTGGTTTAAGATTTTTATTGGGTATCCAGAGGTTACTGTTTATACTTTTACATAAGCTAAATGGGAAAAACCAGAAATATAAAAAGTCATGGGAAATCAAAAAGTGGATTTGAACTCTGGAAGAGGTTTCCCCAAAGAAAGAGGAATTAGATCAAATAACCTTTTTTCTTTCTCCTGGAAAATTTGTCATTAGAGTGACAAGTGGAAAACTGTAGATAAAAAATGGTAGGAAATGGATCTTGATTCTGTTCTCTACAGTAAGGGTAGAAATCAAAGAGACAAAGTTTTTTTTTGTTTTTGTTTTTGTTTTTTTTTTGAGTTGGAGTCTCACTGTGTCCCCCAGACTGGAGTGCAGTGGCCGCTCACTGCCACCGCAGCCTCGGCCCGCTGGGCTCTGGCGATCCTTCCGCCTCAGCCTTCCAAGTAGCCGGAATTACAGGCATGCGCTACCACGCCCGGCTGATTTTGTGATTTTACTGTAGAGATGAGGTCTCGCTGCCCAGGCGGGTCTCGAACCGGCGGGGTCAGGCAATCCACTCACCTCAGCCTCCCAAATGCGCGGGATTACAGGCTGAGCCACCAAGCCCGGCTGAGACAAAGTTGTTGTTCTTTACTTTAAAATTTTGCTGACATATTGTACCCTGGAAAGAATCCTTAGCCAATATTCTGCTGAATGAGTGAATGAATCAGTGACATAAGTGGAAACACCTCTAGAATAATCAAAACTTTTCAAAGGGACTTTAAGGGAATACTTTAGCATGCAATGGTGGTAAAAGAGATGGTTCTGTAATGAACTAATTAATGAAATTAAATCCTTCCACTGAAACATAAATAAAATTGTAATCTGAATTTGCTCAAAGAAGACAATTGAATGGAATTAGGTTAGTGAGATCCAGAGGCAAAAAGATTGTGCTGCTAATGGCATGTTTCTTGTTCCATTCTTTCATTGGTTTCCATTTACCAATCTGATTTCCTGTTCAGTGGAGTGTGTGCCTTGCTGGTACCCATGGAATGTGATCCAGGAAGAGTCTGTACACCTAATCCTCCTAAACCAGTGAGTCAGACATAGCATCCATGGTGATCTACAAAGAAGCCAAACATGGAAACTACCATTGCTGAAATATGACCTACTTAGCTGTGTCATTTGTGGCAGTGCAGAAGAACCAATCAAACAGATGTATATATTCTATATATTTTGGGAGATTTTTTTATTGTACTTATTTATGGTTTTGAATATTGACTTTTAGAATATTCTAAAATATATTTGACCATATAAGTATCACGTCTACTATATAAATAGAAACCTAAAGATAATGTGAATATTATTTCCATTTCAACATTTATAAATTAAATTTTTCAGTTACTTGCATATAAATAGTCATATTACTTACTCTACTCATTAGCATGTGTATGGTCCCCAAATCTACTGATCTTTGCCCAGATCCTTGCAACTACACAAGTAACAATGGTCACTTTAACTAAACTGCCTGAGATACATGCATACCAACATATCTCTGCAAACCAAAAGAGTAGGAAAACTATCAAAGGTGACTGCAAAATGGCAGATGTATAATACCTACATTAGAAATACACAATGGTGGATTCGTTATTTCTTCCAAGTAATAGTCCTCATGCAGAGGCCCAAGTCATCCAGGAGGAGGGAAGCTTGAAATGAGAGTAAGGTCAGGCTTCTGCACTCATTCCTGGCCCGAAATGGCCTGGTGTGGAATCTGCCTTGATTTTAGTTCAACAAAGATTCCAACTCATTTATCTGGATACTCAACAATGTTCATGGGCTACCTATTATGTGCTAGGCACTATGCCAGGAGCTAGAAATACAGAAATACAGTGGTCAGTGAGAGACATTTAGCTTATAGCCTAGGACAAAAAAAGCCAAATAAATAATAACAATGAATTAAGTACAATTGTAATTTATTTATAAAATAAAAATTTTAAATTGCTTTAACAGTGCATTTTAGGTAGTACTTTCGCATGACACAATTTGTCTGGGACAACTCCGGTCAATGATTGTCTTAGAGTAATCAGGAGTACTACATATTTTTACCCTAGTGTCTCAGTTTGGATAATAAATTGTGTGATTACTGAGTCACATGAATAAGATAGGATCTGACTTAGACTGAATATCGTGAAATACTTTTTTCGAAAAGTGACTCTTCGACATAAGGATGAGAAGAGGCAACCACAAGAAAGGTCAAGGGGGCGGTGGAGCAGAGAGAAGTCTGCAGAAGTTGCAAGCACACAGACTGAAGGGATGAAGGAGCCTCACCCATTTCAGAGACATAAAGGCAGCCAATGACCAGAGCAGTGTGGTGAGGGCCTATAGCAGAGTGTGCAGGACATCCTCATGAAGTTTATAGGGTTAGGACCTAAAGCAACAGGAACCCATTGAGTCATAGTAATAGTAGCAGCTATCTCTAAAATGTTTAAGTGTACCAATGTCTGTTTTACACATGTTTAAGATCTTAACTCACTTAGTTGCACAATAACCATTTGAAGCATGGTGTATTATATCCCCCATTTTTCAAATTAGGAGGTTGAGACAAAAAAGCTTGCGTAGAGGATTTTTTTAAAAAGATGTGGAGTACAATTCAGGGTTAGGTATACAAATGTTCATTATGCAGGTACCCCTGTTGATGAGGTATGCCTCTCTCTCCCCTGGTAGTTTCTTTCAACTGCCAATCCCACCCCACTCCCCTGACAGTTTTCCACTACCACCAATCCCCTCCTCATAGTATTATGATAGTTGTTCAAGGTCAGCTTATGAGTGAGAACATACAGAACTCAGTTTTTTGTTTCTGTGATAGATCAGCAAGTATGATCATCTTTAAATCCATCCAAGTTGCTATAAAGTCCATATGTTTGTCCTTTTTTATGGCTGCATAATATTCCATTGTGTATATGAACCACTTTTTTTAATCCAGTCCAGCTGCGATGGGTAGCATTGTTGGTTCCATGTTTTTGCTATTGTGAATAGAGTTGCAACAAACAGGCATGTGCAGGTATCTTTTTTGTAGACTGAGTTGAGTTTCTCTGGGTATATTCCCAATAGGTGGATTGCTGGGTCATATGGAAGGTCAATTTCTAGTTCTTTCAGAAATTGCCACACTGTCTTCCAAAGAGTTTGCACTAGTTTGCATTCCCACCAGCAGTGTAGAAGCATTCCTTTTTCTCTGCATCCTCGCCAGTATCTATTGTTGTTTGTTTTGTTAATGATGGCCATTCTTACTGGAGTTAGGTGGTATCTCAATGTGGTTTTGATTTGCATTCCTCTGATGATGAGTGAGGCTGAACACTTTTTCATGTGTCTGTTGGCTGCCCGTATATCTTCTTTCGAGAAATATCTATTCATGTCTTTTGCCCATTTTTTAATGGGGCTGTTTGTTTTTTTCTTTTCAGCACGTTTGAGTTCCTTGATGATCCTAGATGTTAGGCCTTTGTCAGGTATACAGTTGGCAAATATTTTTTCCCATTCTGTGGGCTGTCTTTATGTAAGTTCTGTGTTGAACTGAGTACGTGGGTCTCTATTCACACTTAACACATGGATGCCTAATATAGCATATTGTATTACTTGCTAATGAAGAGAGTATTTCTAAAGAAAACCTAAGAAACCATTAACATTGGTAGTTCTGGGAGAGGAAGATGGGGATACAAAGATGAAAGTGAGATTTTTCACTGTGTACTTGCATATTTTTGAATTTCAAACTTGAAGTGCATTCCCTCTCCAAAAAAATTAAATGAAAACTTAAGAGAGGAAAAAAAGCTTGCATAAAGCCACATTAAATAAGGGATAGAAATGGACTTTCCACCAGGTAGACTAGCTCCAGAGTCCTCCCTCGGCTAAGCAGAAGACTATTTTTGTGAAGAAGTTTGAGAACACCAAAGATCTTAGACTCATTCTAAAATAATTAAACAACAGTGAAATGTTGAGCCCTACTGTTATTTTCTCCTCTTGGATTAAAGATCCTCTTCTCAAAACAGTAAAGTATGATCCTGATTGTCTTAAACAAGAATGGGGGAATACATGCATGTTCACACATAGATAAAAGTAACTGAATGGCAACATGAAAAATTATTAAGTGGTTGGTTACCTTTGAGGATTTGTTGGAATGAAGAAGTAAGAGGGTGAGGGATTTCACATTTCATAATAAACTATTATTTTTTATGAGTATATGTTTTTACCAATGAAAATTTTAAAAGTAACTATCAACACCCTCAATATTTCTGCTTGTTAAGAAAGTTACAATGTTTTTGGAGCCAAAGCAAACTGCTTGTAAGAGACAAATCACTAGGTATAAACCATCCCCTGTCCTATGAGAACAGATAGCTATTGCAAAAGACGTTAAACAAACCACATAAGATGTTTGTTTGAACAAAAAATTAAGGATGTACATATTACCAAGGTACTGTACGTTCTAACAAAGAGTATAATGATGCTTTTTCCTAGTAATGAGAATAACCCTTTGAAAAGAATCTAATGCTATCACAGTCAACAGACAATGCAACTCAGTGCCAAGACAATTTCCAGGTAGTAGAAACTGATGGTAAGCAAATTTCAAGTAAAATTGCAGTGTAATTGCACCGAGATTTAGCCCATTCGATACATCTCATAATTTCTAAGACATCGCTCTAATTGGCTGAGTCAATCAATTAAAGAGTTTTCAATTATAATGTTCCTCTAATTATTTTATTTATGAGATTGAATATGTACAATGTTTTTACAGAAACATGGTTGGGACTTTCAGATTACAAAATCTTTTCAGGAAAAGAAATAGCGAGTTGTTCTTTTTCTAAATTAAGTTTTCATGTTTCCCACATTCATTTAACTGGGCAAAAAAATTGAAAATTCACTTTGTTTTGTAGATATTTTAGGTGTATATCTGTTTTATCTTGGGTTCATATCTATTTCCATTTGATGTTTGGTCACTTTTGCAATATTCGTGTAAATTTTTTTCATGTAAAAGTTCTGCATAGTATCTACATATACAACATGCTGTGATGATAAAGACATATTGATTATGCTTAATGATGATGATGTAAGATTTAAAGTCTATAATAATATGTATTATTTTCTAGGAAATTTGGCAGCTTCTGAGAACTCTTAACTGAAGAGTTAAGAGTCCTGGGGTTCACGTAAGACCTGGGGTTCACTGATCACTGTATTTAAAATGTGTTTCATATCTATGAAGTGGTTGCTTTTCCTGCAAAGGAAAAATGCCACTAGGCTTTGGAATATACCATTTCAAGTCATATGCCATTGATAGGAGTAAATATGTCATAAGTTCTGCATACTTAGAGATTGAATGAAGGAATAAATTAATTAATGCATGAATGGTTATGAATTCATACATGGAGTGCTTATTAATTTTATGTCAGCTTAACTGGTCATGTGGTGCTCAGACAAAACATTATTCCTGGGTGTGGCTGCAAGGGCATTTCTGAACAAGACTAGTATTAAAATTGCTGGACTCAGTAGAATTGCCTCGCCAATACAGGTGAGCGTCATCCAATTTTTGTGGTCCTGAAAACAATGAAAGGCAGAGAAAGAAGGAATTTGTCCCTTTTGTCTCCGGCTTACCTGTTGAGCAGTTAGGAACAAAATATTCTCAGACCTCAGACTAGGATTTACCATTACCTGTCCTGGGTCTCAGACTTTCAGACTCATTCAAAATGACACCACTGGGTATTCTGGGTCTCCAGTTTACAGATGGAAGATTTTGGGACACCTAAAAACTGGAATTATCTTTTGGAGGGTGGTTCCCTTGTAGTACAGGCTTTCCTTACTGGGTAAGTGTTCTAGCAACCCATCTGCATCAGTGTACCAGCTTGCATTGTTGTGAGAGGATGTGTTCAGCTTCAGTTAATTTTTCTGGAGATTCAACACATTTGCACATTTAATGATGGGTGATTTATGAGTGCACCTGCCCTATCCTCACTGAGTTTTCAACATTTTTTTACTAAAAACAATCTGACCCCCATGCTCCACTCACCCTATTCAACTGATCTTGCTCAATCAACATTTTTTGTTTTACTGGATTAAAAAAAGTTCTCAAAGGAAAAACTTTTGCCAATGTAGAAGAGGTGAAGCAAAAAATGGCAGAAGCACTAAAAGTCATCAAAATTGCTGAGTTCAAAAACTGTTTTGAGCATTGGAAAAAGCATCTCAATAGGTGTCTTCCAGCAATTGGAGTACTTTGAAGGTGACTGAAGTTTAAACATATAAGAATAAATACACAATTTTAATACACAAATTCCGGTTCTTTGGAGTTCTCCTTTGTATGTATGTATATTTATTTTTATATACACAAATATGATGTATATATATATATATATATATATATATACACATATACATACATATATGAATAGGAGCTAAATATCCCCTACATGTTCCATTATTTTCCTGGAAAACTCTGACTAATACTAATTCTGTACTGAGAGTGGTTCTGGAGAGACAGAATTTTAAGAATGAGTTTTCTTATTTGGCTTTGGGGTTTCTAGAACTGATTTTCTAATCTAATGAGACTTAAACATGCTAACGGTTCTATTTCTAGTAGTAAAGAGAGCACTAAAAGTTCATGAATGACCTATTTATAGAAATACACACAATATCTTCAGTAGATGATCCTAATTAGTCACTTATGAAAAGCAAAGAACTAGATGATATTTTTTAACATTTCTGGAAAACTAGTAAAGATTATGATATTGATAAACTGTTCCTAATGTAGCTGGACAACATGGAAAAGGAAAGAATGAGCTCAGGGATTGAATTTCCAGCTCAAGCACATACAAATATAAGAGCTTTTATGTCTGCCCTGATGGAGATCCCTTGCTTCCTGTAGCCAGAGAACTGAAATTGCTAAATGTCAAGTGCAGATTGTGGATCTTCTCAGCTTTCATAATCTCATGAGCCAATTTCTCGTAATAAATTTATCTTTCTGTCTCTGCTTCTCTCCTATACATACACACACATCCTACTGGTTCTATTTTTCAGGAGAACCCTGACCAATACATATTGTTTGATCTGAGCCCTTTGATTTCAATTATTAAAATAATCGCTTAGCTGGGCACAGTGACTCAAGCCTGTAATCCCAGCACTTTGGGAGACCGAGGCGAGAGGATTGCCTGAGACCAGGGATTTGAGACCAGCCTGGGCAACTTGGTGAGACCTCGTCTCTACAACAAATCAAAAAATTAAACGGGTATAATATCATGCTCCTGTAGTTCCAACTACTTGGAAGGTTGAGGTGGAAGGATCGTCTGACCCCAGCAAGTCGAGGCTGCAGTGGCCATGAGGGTGCCACGGCACTCCAGCCTTGTCAACAGAGTGAGATTCCAACTAAAATAAATAAGTAAATAAGTAAATAAATAAATAAATAAATAAAATCATCAGTTATTCTTTCTGAGCAAGAAGTGATAAAGACTACATTTTTTTTTCATTATTCTGCATCCTCAGGTAAAATTAATCTGGCTAAGCAAAAAATAAAAATGAAAAACTATGATTGTATTGAATTGTAGCATATCAATATGAGATATAATATGTAAAATAATTTTTAAAAGTAACAGTGGAGCATATTTCGAGTCACTGGAAAACAGAGTGAGAAATAGTAAAGAATGTTTATTAAGGCCGGGCTTGGTGGCTCAGCCTGTAATCCCAGTGCTTTGGGAGGCTGAGGCAAATGGATTGCCTGAGCCCGCGGGTTCGAGACCTGCCCGGGAACTTGGCAAGACCTTGTCTCTACAATAAATCAAAAGTTAGCCGGGCATGGTAGCACGCGTAGTTCCAGCTACTTGGAAAACTGAAGAGGAAGGATCGCTGGAGCCCAGCAGGTCAAGGCTGCAGTGGCTGGGAGCGTGTCACTGCACTCCAGTATGGGCGATGGAGTGAGACCCCAACTCAAAAAAATAAAAAAGAATGTGTGTTACCTTTACCCTTACCAGGTAAAGTTCAATGAATATTGCTTCTTCAGAGAGCAGATAACTGAAAAACATGTGTTGCCTCTCTGATGCTATAGAAATAAAAGAACAGCCATATCTGCTCTTCAGGACCTAGAGTAGAGATATAAATAGGAAAATTATGAAAACATAAAGAAACAACTGAATTGGAACTTCTTGTGTAAATAAACAGCATAAATATATCCCCACACATGGCTCCACTATCTTCTTTTACACTGTCCAGTCAAAAATGGGTCCACAGTGACCACAAACAGTGCATTCTCAACTAGAGCAATCCTCAGAGCAACATGCCACTGTGCAAAGTCCTAGTTATAGAACATTTTTGTCTTATGCTTCCATACCCTTAATAAGCAGGAAGTGAGAAGGAATAGAATTTACAAATTGTTATGAGAACATATTGAAAACCTAGATATTTGAAAATGTGTAAGGATTTTCTGAGGTGAGAGGGAAAATAAAATGGTTTGCACATTCTCTTTAATGATTAAAATAAGAAACAGATTATATATATATATAACTGCAGGTTATATATGTGCAGACATCCATTTTGAACAAGTCAACAAAATCTCAAGAAACCGTTTGGGCTTCTCTGAAAATCTTTGACATGGATCTCTGTCTTATCTTTCATTTACAGATGTAGGACTTTTGGGCCTGAAATGTATGGAAAAATCAGAAAAGAAACTTTAAGAAATGTTTTACTTTGAATGTCTGTAAATATCAAATCACTTTATAGCTGAAAAATGGGATTGGACACTGAGGTCTGGGAACTCCATTACAGAAAAAAGTGAAAAAATGTGATAATTTGAATACTCTTCTTCCATGTTAAAGAGCAAATAAGAATATCTCCTTCACGACATATATTAAATAATACATTAAGCAATCACCAGGAGTTCTAGGAGATAGTGCCATGAAGGCAAGGAAAAGAAATAAAAGGCATATATATGAAAAAGAAAAAAATAACAAGTTCTGTATTCACATAAATCAATAAATCATAAATAATAAATAATAAATCATGATTGTCATAATCTCACAAATTTCTTTAATCTTTGTTTTTCTACTATGCTAGCTGTAACTCTCTCAAAGTTTTTACTTTAAGTCACTTATTTAACTTTCAGCTATATCTAATGTATTCCTTGCATATTTAGATTTTTTTCTTAGTTTAAAATTAATTTTTCTATCTAATTTTCTGTTATTTCATATCTTTAATTTATTGTTTCATTTCATTGTGTTTGCATTATGTTTTTCTACAGCATAAAGTAGGTTACACCTTCTGATAAGCTCATCCCGTTTTTATACTCAATGGTTCTTGTTTCTTTTTGTATAATTTTCCATGCTGTTTCTTTGTATCTTTCTCATATTTAAATTAGGCTGTGTTGTCAGCATCACCTCTTGTCTCTCAGATAGTTATGTTGACTTTTCCTTGACATTCTACCCATTTTATCTTAAATTAATCCATCATACCTTTATGAATGCCAATTTAAAGACAGGGAGTTACTTTCTAACCAATTGTCATGTAAAAGTGTGAAAAAGGGAGAACTCAATTGTGCCCTAATGAAGCCTCCGTCGGTGTACCTGGCTTTGGTTTTCTCTTGGAAAATCAAGTAATGCCAAGTACCATGGCCCATTCTACACCGTGCAGCCCTCCCCTGTAGGTGTTATCTTATTTACTTGCATTCTGTAGGCTTGTAAAAATCTAAGTTTTCACAGCCATTCTCCCATTTAGTGGTTTTTCCTTAACTTTTTAATGATTTTCCTGCTTATATCTCAGTTTACTTCTTCATGAATGGGAATATTCATGATTTTGTCATCTGATTAAGGTTGGGGATAAAGTTGGGTGCCTTCTCCCACTGCACTGCTCCAGAACCTTCAAGTCTTCTGCTTTCCACAGGCACTTTTAAAAGGTTTATTATGTGAGGTTATAATCCTTCCCTTGTTTGGTTGGTGTTGGTAAGTATATACTATTGTTTTAAAGTTACTAATTGTTTAATGTGTATGACACTATATTAATGTCATCACTTTTATCATCTAATTCCAACCATGAACATATGGACTAAATATGTCTCTTCCAGAAATGAAAACTGTATCTCAGAGAGTTTCAGTAATTAGTTTTGAGGAAATCAAGGTCAAACTTGTATTTATTTCAGATCTGCTAACAAGTTTTTACTGGGTCATTATTACAATTGTTAGGTAGAGAACAAGAAAGATTAATACAAACAGAGATGCTATGCAATAAAAACTGCTCTTTCATTCAAAAGATGACATAAAAATTTTCAGAGTACAACAGATTAAAGATATGACTGGAAATTTTTTTCCTCTAGAGATTTGAGTAAACTTACTGTCTGATATGAGTATCAATGGCATTTAAGTCTTGTTTCTTTGGAAACACTCACAGATTTGAATGGTTTTACTGAGGCACAACTCACAAACAATAAAATGTACTTATTTTAGACGTATAGCTTAATAAATTTTAATAGTTGGAAAGACTACAATGCAATCAAGTAATCAGGATATAAAACAGTTCCAGTTGTTTAAACTTTTTTTTTTTAAGCTCACTGCAACCTGGAACCTGGAACTCCTGGGATCAAACAATCCTCCTGCCTCAGCTACCTGAGTAGCTAGGCCTACAGGCATGCACTACCATGCCCAGCTAATTTTTTTTTTTTTTTTTTTTTTGTAGAGACAATGTTTCACTATGTTACCCAGGCAGGTCTCTAACTCCTGGACTCGAGTAATTCTGTAGCCTGGCTTCCCAAAGTGCTAGAATTACAAGGGTGAGCCATCATGCCAAGCCAGAGTAATCTGTTTTTTGTTTTTGTTTTTGTTTGAGTTGGAGTCTCACTCTGTTGCCCAGGCTGGAGAACAGTGGCATGCTCACCTCCACTGCAACCTCGACTTATTGGGCTCAGTGGGCTCAGGTGAGCCTTCTTCCTCAGCCTTCCAAGTAGCTGAAACTATAGACATGTGCCACCATGCCCAGCTAATTTTTTTTTATTTGTTGTAGAGGTGAGGTCTTACCAAGTTGCCCGGGCTGGTCCTGAACACATGGGCACAGGCAATCCTCTCACATTGGCCTCCCAAAGTGCTGGGATTATAGACATGAGCCACTGGACCTGCCCCCCCCCACACACACTTTTTTTTGCAGTAGGATAAAACATTTAAGAAGAGCAAAGCATCCTGTTCTTTATATTAAAGTTGTCATAGGACTTAGAATTCTTTCATGGATGGTGAACATATATAAATTATATTTTTTACATTATTCTCAGTCTCATAAATAGCAGTCTTTCAGTAAAACTTTAGTGAATGTATAAAATAATTCCTGGGGTTTTACACATGAATGCAGTTAACACTGAAGGTATTTTCGTTGCTAGAGTTCATAGACAGGCAAGGTTTAATAATTTCAGCAAATTCAAGAAAACGATGACAACTAGGTGCAATTAAATCTGACTATGCTAAAGATTTGGGGACCTGTAAAGTAAAATTTAAGAATTAAGATCACTATTATTACTAAATATTTTTGCATCGATGTACTTTAATTTTACATACAGAAACTAGAAAAGTGACTATTGTTTGCTTATGTCAACTGTATTTTTAAGCTATTTGTTTGAGTGAAAGACAGGAAAATTTCTTTCCACAAGTCAACATTTATTTTTCTTAAAATCTTGTTTATAATATTTAATTGCTTTACAAAAATCCAACTAGAATCAATACTATGTGGGCATATTTTTACTTAGTACATATTCAAATAACATTAGATTTTGAATTTGGTCAATCTAGTATAGCAAAGTTTTATTCTAAATTTATACTTTTTCCAAAGCTGTAAAGGAAGGCTATGCCTCCAAGGAGTTGGCAGTTTAATATTCTTCACTTCACTAAACAACCAATTAAATTCATTGAATCTTTTCCTCCACAGAAAATTCAACTCAGAGAAAAGACTCTATCTAATAGTCTAAACTTAGAACTATTGCTTCTAGAAGTAGAAATAAAGATGATCGCCTCTCCATTTAGACTCAACCAGGATAGTATGTAATTAATATATTTATGCATATATGATGTGTTAGAGTCCAGCAAACTTGAAAGAGAATCGGGGAAAAGAGGCAATCCTTTGTAGCATCAACACACTTATAACCTTCTGTTCTTAAAGTTTCTGTTTATATAATTGAAAACTTTAAAATTTAGCTACCTATTCATAATGACAATCTGTACACATGCATGTGCACATCACACACACACACACACACACACACACACACACACACACACACACAGAGCTTCCTCATTCTTCTTGCTATTTTAACTCTGCTCCAAAACTGAATGTTGAAGGCAGAATAATGGTCTCCCAAATAAGTTCATGTCATAATCCACAGAACCTGTGACTATGCTACCTTGAACTTTGCAGCTATGAATAAGGTTAAGGAGGCTGAGATGGGAAGATAGATTATTCTGGATTATTTTAGTAGACCCAGTGTCATCACACAAGTCCTTAAAAGTGAAGACTCTTTTTTTTGAGTTGGAGTCTCACTCTGTCACCCAGACTGGAGTGCAGTGGCCACTCCCAGCCACCGCAGCCTTGACCTGCTGGGCTCCGGCAATCCTTCCGCCTCAGCCTTCCAAGTAGTTGGAACTACAGGCACGTGCTACCACTCCCAGCTAATTTTTTGATTTGTTGTAGAGATGAGGTTTCACCAAGTTGCCCAGGAGGGTCTCAAACCCGCGGGCTCAGGCAATTCACTCACCTCAGCCTCCCAAGGCGTGGGATTACAGGCTGAGCCACTGAGCCCGGCTAAGACTCTTTCTTGGCTGTGGTCAGACAGAGACTTGATGAAGGAAGAAGGGTTGGAGGGTGAAAGGCAAGTCAGAGAGAGATGCAACATGATGGATCTGAAGGTAGAAAAAAAAGGCATGTGAGCCTCTTCTCGAAGCTGGAGATGGCCCTCAACTGACAGCTAACAAGGAAATGGAGGCCACAGTCCTATAATCACAAGGAACTGAATTCTGCTGATAACCCAAATGAAAAAAAAGCAGAAGCACTTTGAAAATCTCCAGAAATGAATGCAGCCTGGTGGGACAGCCCAGTGAGACCCATTTGAGATGTATGACCTCTAGAACTGTAAAATAACAAAATTGTATTGCTTGAAACACTAAATCTTTGGTGATTTGTTATAGCAGCAATAGGAAATGAATATACTAAAATATGTAAACAAAGAAACTTTGTACTCTAAGAAAAACAAACACAGCTCTGTGAACCTCTGCTATATTTTAGATGACTGGACCATGAGCTATGTTCTAGGAACAAACGGTCTAAGGTTAGATCCTCAAAAATCATTGAAAGGAAAGGCTACTGGTGTCATCACTGAGGGACAGCACTTTGGGAGGCCGAGGTGAAAGGATTTCCTGAGCCTACAGGTTTGAGACCAGCCTGGGCAACTTGGTGAGACCTCATCTCTACAATATATTTAAAAATAAAATTAGCTGGTCATGGTGATGCATGCCTGTAGTTCCACCTACTTGGAAGGCTGAGGCGGAAGGATCGCCTGAGCCCAGCAGGTCAAGACTGAGATGGCTGTGAACCTGGGTGACAGAGTGAAACACCAACTCAAAAAATAAAATAAATGTGTATATCAACTCCTCTGGTTCTGGCCACCACCAGAGCACACTGCTTTATCACTGGAGGGTTACATTTAGATACAAAGAGTGTGGCTTCACTCTCATCTGTTTTGGTTCCAAAGGAGAACATTCCTTTGCTTTTGCTTTTTTACTAATACTGGTGTTTGGAATTCTAAAACATTTGAACACAGACAGTACAAAAGATCCATTAGGTTTCAGTCTTTCACCTTTCTGTTCTAAGTAGGAGGACAAAACCCAAGATATGAACATAGTGACATACATGTGATACTCAAAGAGCCTAAAGTCTCCAGAAAGAGAGTCATCCAGATGGTGGACACAGCATAGGTGGAGGTTGAGAGATGAGCTCTGGGGTTGAACTGCTTGGGCTGGAATTCAGCTCTGTCACTTACTAGCTAAGTGAATTGAACAAATTATTTAATCTCCCTTTCAATTAAGGATGATGAACAAAGTGACTAGCTTATAAAGCGGATGTATGGATTATAAGTACTCAATAGACATCATCCATTTTATTAATTATTTACTAAATTGATTGGATAGAGTGATGTCACCTCCTTTCTTCCCAGATAAGAAATTGTATGACTGATTGTTTTCAGTACGTTTATTACTAAAACATGTCTTTACTACAGGAAGCACATCAAGGCTTGCTAGAGAGAAATAATAAGATACTTGGAATGAAGGCTAGTGTTCAAACTTCCCATAACCTCTGAGCTGCACGGAAATTGGAAAGAATGCTTACTTGAATGCTTACTTTCAAGTGTGGGATGTTAAAAAGCGAACATATACAAGCATACATACCAAGGGAAGAGGATAGATATTCTAGAAGCAAAACCTCAATATCTCAACCATTTTCAACAAACCCACCACCAACAACCACTGGGGAGAGGAGACCCTCTTCAATAAATGATGCTGGGAAAAATTAGCTGATCACATGCAGAAGAATGAAAGAGGATCCTACCTATCACGATACACAAAAATCAACTGTAAGTGGATTAAAGACCTCAAACTATAAGAATCTCAGAAAACACAGGAGACACCCATGTGGAAATCAGGGTAGGCAACCAATTCCTGATCAAAACCCCAAATGCCCATGCCATAAGAAATAAGACAGACAAGTAGGACCTCATTCAACTGAAGAGCTTCTGCAAAGCAAAATAAACCATCCAGAGAGTGGGGAGGCAGGCCACAGAATGGAAAAAAATATTTGCCAACTGAATATCTGACAAAAGTCTAACATTCAGGATCTACAGGGAACTCTAATGTGCCAAAGGGAAAAAAACAAACAGCCCTATTAAAAAGTGGGCAAAAGATATAAATAGACACTTAAAGGAAGACATATGAGAAGCCAACAGATATATAAAAAATGACTAGCCTCACTAATCATCAAAAAAATACAAATTAAAACAAAAAAATGCAAATTAAAACCACACTGAGATACCACCTAACTCCAGTCAGGATGACCATCATCACTAACTCAAAAACAATAGATGCTGGAGAGGATGTGGGGAAAACGGAACACTTTTACACTGTTGGTGGGGTGTACGCTAGTATAACCTCTGAGGAAAGCAATATGGCAATTTCTAAAAGATCTAAAAATCTTGGCGAGACCTCATCTCTACAATAAATCAAATATCAGCCGGGCGTGGTAGCGCATGTCTGTAATTCCGGCTATTGGGAAGGCTGTGGTGGAAGGATAGCCAGAGCCCAGCAGGTCGAGGCTGCGGTGGCCGGGAGCGGCCACTGCACTCCAGTCTGGGTGACGGAGTGAGATTCCAACTCAAAATAAAAATAAAAATCAACCTTCCATATGACCCAGCAATCCCCCTTTTGTGAATATACCTAGAGGAACCCAAATCATTCTGTACAAAAAGATAGCTGCAGGCTGAGTGTGGCAGCTCAAGCCTGTAATCCCAGCACTTTGGGAGGTCGAGGTGAGGGGATTGCCTGAGCCCACAGGTTTGAGAACAGCCTGGGGAACTTGACAAGACCTCATCTCTACAATAAGTTCCACTCTTCCTAGCAGGCATAGTGTGTAGTCTCAGCTTCTACAATACATAATAGGCACTCAAGAAACAATTGGTAAATGAAAGGAGGTTTTGCCAGCACTTATCTCCTTCCTTCGGAAGATTTTCATCTCTATCCAACTTCACTTATTGAAGTGGAAGAGGTAGGAGTACACTGTGATTCCTTCCCTTAAAGACTGAAAATGGCCGGGCTCGGTGGCTCAACCTGTAATCCTGCGCCTTTGGGAGGCTGAGGTGAGTGAATTGCCTGTACCTGTGGGTTCGAGACCCGCCTGGGCAGCGAGACCTCATCTCTACAATAAATCAAAAAAAAAAAAAATCAACCGGGCGTGGTAGCACATGCCTGTAATTCCGGCTACTTGGAAGGCTGAGGTGGAAGGATCGCCGGAGCCCAGCAGGTCGAGGCTGCAGTGGCCGGGAGCGGCCACTGCACTCCAGTCTGGGCGACTGAGTGAGACTCTAACTCAAAAAAAAAAAACAAAAAAACACCTCAGATAACCTTTCCAGAGGGACTGGCATTTGGAAAAAGACTCTAATCCCACAATGAGATATCTGCTGAAAGAAGATTGCTGATAAAGATGGTTATAATTGTCCTAGTTTGTAACTCTCATATGGATGATGCATTAACTATATTTTATCTTTATAGGGCTTTTATCTTTATGCTTTTCAAAACATATACACAAAAGGATTAACTTGAGTGGCCAAATAAGTATGTATGTTAAAACTGGCAGATTAAGTAGTCATACAGTAAGTATAGATCGCTGGGTGTACTGTACAAAGTGCTTACTCCTTATCCCTAAATAAATTAATGGTCTGTTTTGGACAGAGCAAACAACTTGATCCAGAGGAACTCTTTGAAAGAACATACTTTCTTAACATAAACAGTGGAAATAGAGATGTGTTTCTTGAAATGTTTCCAAATACACAGCATAAGTATGATCTACATTAAAAAGGTGGAGATTATTGCTTCCTTCAGTTGAATTTGCTTTATATAACCAAACAATCCGTGAGTTGGTTAAAAAACTCATATTGTCACATGGCAGTATAGCAAAGGGTTAGACTTGGTTTACGTATTAGTTTTCTATTGTTGCTATAACATGCTGCCACAAATTTACTGGTTTAAAACAATATAAATGAATTGCTTTAAATATCTGTAAGTCTGAAGAATGAAATGGGTGAATAAGGTTAAAATCCAGGTATCAGAAGGGCTCTTTCTGTCCAGAAGTTCTGCAGGAGAATCTGTTTCTTGCACTTTCCAACTTCTAGAGGTCACATCCATTCTTTAGATCATGGTGTCTTCCTCAAAGCATTATCTTCAAAGCATTATCACCCTAACCACTGCTTTCATCATCGCATTTATTTTCTGACTCTGACCCTCTTGTCTCTCTTTTACAAAGAAAGTTATAATGCATTGAGCCCATCCAGATAATACAGAGTAATCTTCCCCCTCAAAATTCTTAGTTTAACTTTATCTCCTAAATTCTTCTTGCCATATAAAGTAACATATTCATCTGTTTTGGAGATTAGGACATAGACATCTTTTGTGGGAGGTCATTGGTCTGTTTTCCACCATTTATATGCCTGCCTTGCCAATCATAAGGTGAAATTTTACATCTCTCATCATCTGCTGTTTATCTCTAGAATGGGAATTATTATACATCTCAGTGTTGAAAGAATTAAGGGAGACAAGAAGTATAAAGCATTTACTGCATTGACTGGCATTGACAATATACCACAGCTACTATGCATTATTATTTTCCTTGGATTTGGTTAATGGCATACTGGTTCTTTGATTGACTCTGATCATAGACACATAAACCTGAGAAGTACAGAAACATTCATTTTTCATTTCCTTAAATGAAAGTTGATGCCTTTTGTTTTCAATTTCTATGGCATACCAATATGACCTAGTCCCACCAGAAGAAATAGAAATAGACCTCGAGAAGGAAATAGAAAGAAGAAACATTTTAGGAAGTTTTGGCTGCAGAAATTTTAACCAAAGCCAATTTCATAACCAAGGGCATGCTGACCCAGACTTTTGGAACACTGGCTTGGAGTGTTTGCAGGATGGTTTTCAGGTCTGTTTGCTGAACTAGTAATCAACTCATGGGGCGGGGAGCAGGAACACACACAAATAATGGGCAAATACACATCCACTCAATATGCTTTTCAAAGAAAAGCAAAGTACTGAGAGCAGTGGCCTTAAATTGGTTATGTGTGAAATCCATAAAAGTAGTTTTCTTTCCCTTTAGTTGCTTATGAACATCACTCAAAGAAAAATGCCTTGTCCAGGTGTGCAAAAATGCACATTATCAAGAAAGCACTTTAGCTTTTTTTTCTAAAAGTGATGTCATTAATAACTCAAGTGTGTGTACAACTAGTCCATCTTTAGCTGCCTGCTCAGCTGAGGAGCTTACCTTTACATTTAGCTTAATTCCACTTCTTTTTGCAGAGAGAAAAAAAGTTAGTTATAAGAGATAGTTCACACTTGGAGATTTTTATAAAAGCCATATCAATATTTATGGTAATCTAAAAATCCAGTCATTTGGTATCTATCTGGTTGTATCTTCATTTATACCCTAATTATGTTTAACTTTATACACCATGAAGATAATACTTGTTCTTTTTTTTTTTGAGTTGGAGTCTCACTCTGTCGCCCAGACTGGAGTGCAGTGGCTGCTCCTGGCCACCGCAGCCTCGACCTGCTGGGCTCCGGCGATCCTTCCGCCTCAGCCTTCCGAGTAGCCGGAATTACAGGCACGCACTACCACGCCTGGCTGATTTTTTGATTTATTGTAGAGATGAGGTCTCGCTGCCTAGGTGGGTCTTGAACCCGCGGGCTTAAACAATCCACTCACCTCAACCTCCCAAAGGTGCGGGATTACAAGCTGAGCCACCGAGGCCGGCTATACTTGTTCATCTTTTTAACTCTCTTATAACTTGACTTGTTTGAATGTGAGTTTGAAAAAAAATAGTGAGTAATTGAGCAAATTTATTTAGCAAATACATATTGAGTATCTATTATATTCCAGGAGAATATATAGGCAATGCAATGGAAGAAGTAAACCCAAATCTTAACTCTAGAGGAAATTACACGTAGGAGACTATAGACAGTGAAAAGGAAACAAAATGTTTCTTGTACCTTTGTGTTGACATGTGCTGTGAAGAAAAATAACAAAAAAAGGGAGCATAAGTGGAGAGAAACAATAAGAGGGTATACTTTAGATCGAATACCATAAAGAAGCCCCCAACTGCTGTCAGCTAGGAGATGGTCAAGGGGTACTCCTGTTGGTCACAAATAATCTTACATAAAACTAGACTCAGACAAGACCACCCTCATGACTGCATTGCAGCAAGACAAAGCAAGGCAAAATAGTTATCATGTCTGAGCACATATAAAAATAACAATATTGTGCAAATCACAAACACCTGAACATCCCCTTCATCCAGCTAACACGGTAACAGTTGATTCTTACTGATTCTTCATTGATTACAGTTTTAGTCTCACACACAATTACTATTAGTTAAAACATTTTTTTAAACCTGATCATAGAATAGACCCTGCTTTTCTGACAGCCTCCAATTCAGAAGCAAAACCATTCTTTACTGAACCCTTTGCAGAATTACCTAGCACAAACTTGAGCCCTATGATAAACTCCTTCCAAACCTCCCTTATTTGTATACCACATGACTCCTCCTGGTATGTACACAACACTGACTATAGGTGTATTCCTGGTGGTCTTCTGTTGAAAGTCATAGACAAAAGAGGTCACTTCTGATAAATTAACAGTTAATCAAGCACCTGAATAAAGTATCAGCATGAACCACTTGGCCATGTGAAGAAAAGAGTAAGTCAGGGCAAGGATCCTAAGATAGGATCATATCTGGGTAGGTTCAAGGAATAAAAAGAATACAGAGATGGTTGGAACAAATAACTGAATATAAAAGATAATGGAAATAAAATCAGGGTGCAGATTGTGAAGGATCTTGTATGCCGTGGTGCTATAGATGGAATATTTGTGTCTCCTTCAAATTACTACACCCTAACTCTCTCTCTCTCTCTCTCTCTCTCTCTCTCTCTCCCCCGCCCCTCACATGTACTGAGGAAAGACCACCATGAGAGTATACAGAAAGAAGACGGCCATCTGCAAGTCAAAAAGAGATCCCTCACCAAAATCCAATAATGCTGAAACCCTGATCTCAGGCCTCCAGCCTCTAGAACTATTGTAACACAAATTTCTGTTATTTAAAGCACCAAACCTATGATAGCTTGTTATAGCAGCTTGGACAGACTAAGATGCCTAATAAGAACATGGATTTTACCTCACTCTGAGTGAGTTGAAAACCTTTGGAGGATTTTAACAGATGAGAGATAGGACCTGACTTATGTTTTAATGGGATCATTCTGGCCACTCTGTTTAGAATATATTGTAGAAAATCAGGGGAAAAAACATGGCATCCAGTAAGGAATTTAGATAGTGGTGCCTTTGCCTAAGGTAGTAGCAATGAAAGTGGTGAGAAGTGGTCATTGAAGATAGAACACTCAGGCAAAATCTTGGCTCGGATGCCAAATTTATTTTGATAGCAGAACTAACAGAATTGCTGACCTATCTGATGTGGACTATGAGGAAGATAAAAAGACAAGTTAACAGGACTTCAAAGTCTAAGATAATAGATACCCTGAGTTATCATTTTGCTTAGATACAAGAATCAAAAGGATGAGGGACTGGGGAGACTATAAATTAATATCAATTTTTGACAAGTTATATTTGAAATGCTTATTAGACAAATAACTGAATATGAAGCTTGGGAGAATCCAAATTGCAAATATAAATTTAGGAATTATTATTTAATAGATGACACCGAAAGTCATGAGAATGAACAACCTAGGGAGTGTGAGAAGACCAAGATTTGAGCCCTGGGACACAAAAGAGACTGGGAAAGAGCTGTCAGTGAAGTAAGAAAAAAACATGCAAGGTTGAATCCTAGATCAAGCCACACTCTGTGATATAAATTATCACCTAATAATATGTGTCATATGACAAGTTTAGCCAGTAAGAGCAATGTTTGTTTTAGCCCTTTTAAGAGTGTCTTCTGTGGGTTCCACAGAATGATCGTTGAAATCCTGCATGTGCCAAATTAGGCTTAATTTGTTTTTAATCTTATTCCCTCTTTGTTATCTGCACTGAGAAGAGATTAATCCAGCCATTTTCTATACAAGTGTTTCTCACAGTAAGCACCAAAATATCCTGGGTGCCTGCTAAAAAAATTTATATCCCTGAAACACAACTCAGACCTACTGAATCACAAACTCTGATAATAGCATTCTAAAACTTACATTTCTAATAAGTTCCCAAGTGAATCGTCACGCACATTAAGTTGGAAAACAATAAGCTATGGCTGTATTCTCATCTTGTCATGAAGAAGGGAAAGAGTTAACCTACAAAGTCAAATTCAGGGCATTACAATGGGCCAAGAATCTTTAATGAGGATGGCTAAACAAAGACTATATTCAGATATTAGCATTACTTCTCTCTTGTTCATCTATCTTTCTATAAATATCTAAAGATAACCCCATTCTGATAAAATTAAGAAATGTATAGTATTTTTTCCAAAGATATCTTGGCACCAAAATGAATACATCTTTGTTAATTGTTGTGTCACAATCAGAATTTCCTACTTTAGTTTAGAAAAACATGACTCAAGCCATTGCCTGTGGAAATGTTGCAACATATTGCCAACAACAACAACAAAAAAATCTAGCAACCATGGCAAGGAATGAGAGATTTATTCTCTTGATGAGCTGGTTTTGCAGAGTCTCTTTTCATTATTGAATACAAAATTGCCCTTTGCTAGTGGATTTTGACTTGACTAGATTAGGAAGATGAGCAGTTGGGAATATCCTTCAGCAAAGTTTTGTTTTGTTTTGTCTTGTTGGATCAACTGTAGTGATAATTGTTTCAATCACTTGTTGGTACATATATGCACCAAGCACTATAGTAAGGCTCATATTATTTCATTTAACCTTTACAATAATGCTGTGTTATAAATAACTGAGTTGATTTTAGAAAGTGTTGCAGATTTGGATGCAGACAAGATGAAGTGGAGCATGCAGAATGTTTATTAAGAAGTGCCCTTAATCAACATTAGTTGAAAGGAGGTGAGGGTATCAGTAGGGGTAGAAGGAGGGAAAGAAGTTAAACTGTGATGCAGCCACAAAGATAAACTTAACCAACCATGGGGAGCTCTCAAGAGATAATGGCCCTGCAGAGTTGTCTCTAGTTGGGGAAGTATGGCATCACCTTTGCACCCAAGCATCAATCAGTCATTAAAACTGTGCTAGACTGGAAAAAGGTATGACTCTGGGTAAGGAGACTCTTTGCAGATGAAGCAATGCTTGAAGTGGCTGAGAGGTGAAGTTACCTGCAAAGAGCACACCCAAGTTGGGCAACAGGTCCTGCACCAAAGAGGTAATCACATTACAGTGCACTCCTCAGGCACCCAAGGTGTCAGAGCTAGAATGTGACAGAGATGAGAAGTTTAGCATAGGACAATCTGATTGTAAAAGTAGTTGTATAAAGCGGATCAAGAATTTTACAAATGCCTTTTCAATCCAGAGTTGAGTTGTTAGATAATGCACAGTGCCTATCGTCAAGAATCACTTCTATGGTTTGTGATTTAGGATAATATTTTGGAATATCAATTGACTCATGTTTGCTGTCCCTAATTTTTAAAACCTTTCCTCATTCCAAACATGCTGCCAGGCCATTATATACAGAGGGTGCCAAAAAAATACATTTTAAAAAAGGAAAAAAACGGTATTAAAATTACAATACTCAATATAGACCAATAACCAAAGATGAACATAAGTCACATGTGATTTCTGCAATTACAGGAGTTGCTCACAGTGTCTACCATCAGCGTCCAGATACTTCTGATTATGGGGAACTACTGCAGGACTCTTCCAGTGCGAGACCTCCCGGGTCTTCTCTTGTGCATATCACACACAGAACCATACGTCTCAAACTTATCACGAATGCGTGCACATGTTAGGCGCATCGAAGTTTCTGTTTCATACTCACACCTCCACTGTCACTGTACTTCCACAATGTTCTCAAATTTCAAATGCTACTTCAAAACGGTCTTGTGCTCCTCGAACGACAATTGTGCCTTCACCATTTTCTTTGACTGTCCTGCCTGATGCATGGTGACACTAGCATTCATTTGATTAATGCCATCTTTTGACTGAACATTATACTATACATTGCTACCATAATTCAATTCAATTTAGAAAAGTAATATATAGATAACAGTTCTTAAACTGTGTGGACATTTTTTTTTTGGTGCTGCCAGTATTTTCTCGTCTTGAGATTTTTACAGAACAGAAAAAAAGTCAATGCTTGGAGTGAAATAACTTTCTGTCCTTCCTAAATATTAAATTCACTGAAAAAAATGATGCTCACCCCTGAGAGAGGGAGGGAAAAAGAGGAAGGGTTTTTGAGGAAAACTGAAGGAGAAAATGACTATCATTGACAAAAAGAGGGAACATAAGAGATGGCTCCCACTTAAAAAGAAATCTCAATGAAGTGTTCTATAGTTTGGATGCTTGTCCTTTTCCAAATCTCACATCAAAATTTGATCCACAATGTGGGAGATGAGGACAAATGAAAAGTGTTTGAATTATGGGAGTGAATCCCTTATGAATGGCTTGGTGCTATCCTTGCAGTAATGAATGAGTACCATTCTGTTAGCTCCCACAAGAGATGGTTAGTAAAATGAGCCTGACATCTCCCTCCTCTCTCCATTGTTTTCTCTCTTGCCATGTGATCTCTGCACACACTGGCTTCCCTTCATCTTCTGTCATAAGTGAAAGCAGCCTAAGGTATTCACAAGATGCTCAGTGTTTCAACCAGAAGAATCAGAGAACCAAATAAGCCCGTTTGTCTTTATCAATTATCTAGGCTTATTTATTTCTTTATAGCAACACAAAAATGAGCTAATATATAGTGGAAGAACAAATTACTATCAGAGGCAGCATCTAGGGAAGGTAGTGACCTCAAGATCTCCAGAGGATGACTGTCTGGTGACCCTATGGATATGTAAACTAGGTGTGAAAGTTTCCATGTTAACAACAGAGTCTTCAGTGCAGAAGGGACCACCAATGCTGGCACAACAGTGGTCTCAGCAAGTGTGGACTGAAGAGCAATGGCCATGAAGACATCCCAGTACTGTGCTGCATGCCATGGAATGAGGAAGCACCCTAATAAGGGGTGAGATAGAATTTTTACAGCAAAAGTATGATGTGGGCATCTGAGATGAATTTAAGTCTATTGACAGAAATTTCAAAATGCAAATTTTTTATTTTTGAGTTTTTAACAGTAATATTGTCAGGAAAGATGTACTAAAAAAAAATAGGAAAAGATCATGGATGTCAGATAGAGCTAAGATTTCAATTTCCATTCTTGTTAAGAAGAACACAAGAAGGAAGAAGAGAGGATGAAAAGAGAAGAAGGGACCAAAGAAGAGAAGGAAGAGGAAATTCCAGTGGTTTCTCTTCATTCTGGTTGAAATCTTCCCTAGGATCAAGCTACATATTCCAAAGGTAATGGAAGTGACCAGAAGTGGTGGGAGGTAAGAGCGTCTTTAAAAGAAATTGTATGTAATGAGATTGGACCTCAGGAAGAAGGCTGCTGAACAGCTTTCTGTACTACCCACATCATGGCTACAAAAATGCACATGTCAAAAACCTGGGGAACTAGTGTCCAAATATAACATTTATCTCCTTTGGTTGCTTTCTTAGAGTTTTGTTTTTTTTTTTTTTTTACTTTATTTATTTATTTATTTATTTTGGCCAAAATGTTAACAAATACCTGTCTTTAAAGATTGAATCAAGTTGGCAGACTTGGCCACTTAGAACCCCTATGAATTCTCAAATAAAATAAAATAAAGTAAAATAAAATGAATTACTGAGGGGTAGTGATCTGTTTTTCCTTAAAAAAAGAAAAAAGGTGAGGTAAAGTAGCATGGAAGGAAATGAGAAGACTTAGAACTATGTTTTGGGAAGAATGTTATTTGAACTGCAAAGACATTTAAAAATCTATAATTTGAAAATGCTATTCTGCCTGCTCTTTACTGTCTCTCTTTTTTAAATTTTTTAATTTTTTTACTTTTTTTTTTTTTTTTTGAGACGAGGTCTCACCAAAATTGCCCAGGCTGAACTCAAATAATCCTCTCGCCTCTGCCTCCCAAAGTAGTGCTGGAATTACAAACGTGAGTCGTCTCCTTTTTTTTTTTTTTTTGAGTTGGAATTTCACTCTGTCACCCAGACTGGAGTGCAGTGGCCGCTCCCGGCCACCGCAGCCTCGACCTGCTGGGCTCTGGCGATCCTTCTGCCTCAGCCTTCCGAGTAGCCGGAATTACAGGCATGCGCCACTACGCCTGGCTGATTTTTTGATTTATTGTAGAGGAGGTCTCACTGCCCAGGCGGGTCTCGAACCCGCGGGCTCAGGCAATCCACTCACCTCAGCCAACCAAAGGCGTGGGATTACAGGCTGAGCCACCGAGCCCGGCTGAGTCGTCTCCTTTTTTGTCTTAATTTCAGTTATGTTTTTTATTGTTTAAAATGTGTGTGCAGTGTGAGTTGAACTTAAAATTACTTTCATTAGCTACAGAAAATAATAATAAAAACCCCTACATTGTCAACACCCAGCAATATAAAATCTTAACCCTTGGGTTAACCACATTTACCTCTGATTGTTGAGAAAGAAACATTGCATAATACATTCAGTTAATACTCACTGTGCCCTCTTTTTAATATTATTCTTCTCCCTCCTCCCCCAAAGCTAACTTCCTGAATTTTATGTTCATCATTTCTGTGCATATTATAATTCATACATGATATTTAGTATCTTTTCATGTTTTAAAATTGCAAGAAGAGTATCATATTGTTCATCAATTTCTACCACTTGTTTTGTCCCAGATTTTGCCCTGACAACTTATTGAGGTATAGTTTGCATATACTAAATTCCTCATTTAAATTTTTAATTTTGATAAATTTTGTCAATTGTGTATCCGCCGACATAAGATATAAAAGAGTTCCTTCCCCCTAATAAACTTTCCTGTGCCCCTTTGATACCTGCTTCCTGTCCAGCTCTACCATGTAAGCGTTAGGTGGAGGCCCAAGGAAAAACCTGATGGGTGGTGCAGACTCTACCTTTGAAACATGTCACATCCATGCTAGCTACTAAGGATTCACTAAGTTCCGCTCCCACTCACTTCTGTGGCAGCTACTGCTTCTCACTGCTGTGCCAAATGTTAAACAGCTCATTTCTGTCCTGACATTTCTCTGAGGGGCCAGTTAGTCTTGGGTCTCAGCTTATCTGGTGGCCTCGAAACCTCACTTCACTGACAGACTCCAAAAAATCATGATGTTGGAGACTTTCTGGTTTGTTATCATTGTCAGACTAGAAGCAATTTTCTGTTGTGCATTTCTCCATTCTATGTGGGAGCCAAAGTTTTTACATGAATGAAATTAGACATCAAGCAATTTGGCGCACACATTCTCATGGATATAACAGTTTTATTATTTATTTATTTTTGAGTTGGAGTCTTACTCTTGTTGCTCAGGCTGGAGTGCAGTGTCATACTCACAGCCACTGCAGCCTCAACCTGCTGTGCTCAGGTGATCCTCCCTCCTCAGCCTTCCAATTAGCTGGAACTACAGACGCATGCCACCACGCCCAGCTAATTTTTGTGATTTATTGTAGAGAAGAGGTTTCACCAAATTGCCCAGGCTAGTCTCAAGCCCCTTGGTTCAGGCAATCCATTCACCACGGCCTCCCAAAGTGCTGGGATTACAGGCTGAGCCATCGCACCCAGCCAACAGTTTTATTTTAGAGTCAGTATTTACTTCTGCACAAAGTTATATTCTTTACAGCAGTTGTAATTTCTAAAGGAAAATTTTAAATGTCTGTTTTTTAAATGTGGCAGATTGTCCAAAATTCTCCTAAGGAATAAGAGATTAAGGTAAAAAGTTTGAAAGAGACCACTGTCCTATGTCATCCATGGCCCCTAGAAAGCTTACTATATCCCCAGAATCTACAGGGAAAGATAGGCTACAATACAGTGTCGTATATCTTAGAAGAGAGTATGTACAGGGAATGGTGGGAGAACAGAGTAGAAGCATCTTGGTTAACCTTGATATGCTGGGGATCCTGGGCTGTTCCTTGGAATAATAATTCCTTCCTGCTCTAGATATAATTTGTTTCCTGCTCTAGATCAGGCGTCAGTAAACTTCTCTCTTTAAAGGAACAAATAGTAGCTGCATAATGAACATTTGTATACCTAACCCCGAATTGTATCCCACATCTTTAAAATAAAAAAGAAAAAAGAAAAGGAACAAATAGTAAATATTTTAGATTTTGGGAGTCATTTAGATGGTCTCTGTTGCAACTATTGATCCTACTGTTGTAATGAGAAAGCAGCCTTAGATAATATGCAAATGAATGGGTATCCAGTGTTCCAATAAACCTTTGTTTACAAAAACAGGTAGGGAAAGATTTGGCCCACAAGTCATAGTTTATAGACTCCACTCGAGATTGTGATTAATTATATGTCCATCTAAAAATTATTTAGCACCTAGTATGATTCAGCAATGCCAGGGAATGGGGTATAAAGAGGTAAGTCACATAAGTATTCTGTCAACAAACTCACATATCAGGCAGCAGTCAACAGACACTCTCACTGTTGTCTTGTCCGCTGTGCCCTTCACAGTGTATCTTCCCTTTAATAAATCTCTTTCTCACTTCGTAAAAGAAAAAAAAAGAAAAGAAACTCACATACCAGAAAGGAAGAATGATGTGAAAACAAATAATTACAATAAAATATGTGACATACTATGAAGTACATATTCAAGACAATACTAAGATAGAAAGGAGTATGGCTAAATTACTTGTAAGAATAGGGAAGATTTTGTTTAATATTTTTTCATACCTTAAAATTGCAAAAGAATATCATATTGTTGATAAATTTCCACCTTTTGCTTCCTGTTGCTGGTCCCATGTTGCCACTTGTCAAGGGCAGAGATCTAGAGATTTCAGACTTAGGAGGAATCTCTGTGTTCATGAAATTCAACCCCTCATTAAAGAAGAAATTAGGTTTGGAAATGTTAGGGTATTCTGTAATATCTGTTTTGTCACACATATATTTTGGCAACAGAAAAATATATTAAATTGATCATTTATGAAATTTTTTTCCCAGAGGTTATGTAAAAGAGTAAAAAAATGTGAACAAGGAAAACTAAGAAACACTTTTAAATCCTTTTATTAAGATAATACCAAAAGGAAGTCTACGTCTAATTAAGTCATTATATTCCTTGTCCTGAGCTCCGTCCTTAATTTGGCATGGTGATTTTTGCAAAATTAAATATTTGCTAAGCTGTTAAATAGTCAAGAATGGGAACCAAAATGCTATTTTACTATAAATTTTTAAAAAGCATTGTAGTCGCAAAGTGAACATCAGAGGAAACTTAGGTAAGTAGACCTGAGAACAGGATGAGCCGGCCAACGGGTGGCATTAGCTGAAGGACTCACACAGCCTCAGGGATCCAGGTAGAAGAAAGAAGGAAGGGGAAAGCGTGTAGTGCCAGGAACCAGTCAGTTGGCCTAGTGCTGTGTCTCAGAGTAATTAGACCTTATAAAATCAATGGACTATGCATCTCAGAACTGACCCATTTCTCCCCAGGGCCATGGCATTGTTTATTTAAAAATCATGGAACAGAAAGTAAGAATGCTTCAATAATCTTATATATCAGGTCCTGGAGGCAATTGCTTACAGAGCAAATGAGCAATGAAGATAGTTGCTGGAAAAATTGAACATTTGCTTTCAAAGAAGGTGTGTATATAATAAAGGGTATATTTATTTATTAATCATTAATTTTGTTGACTCAAATAGACAATAAATGTGTGACTAAGAATATATAAAAATGAATCAGTGACATTTATGCTTGGGTGGTTCAGTTATAATTTTTTTTATCATTTCTAGTTTCTAGATTAAATTATAGCAATTACTTGTCGTTTCTGTTTGGACTTAGAAAATGAGTTTAATTCTGATCAAACTGATGCTCAAATCTCTACCAGACTCATTGTTCTCAGAAACATCTTGAAAAGAGAGTGATGGAGTGAATTACTTTTAAAATGTACCTTTCAGCCATTACATGAAGGAGCATATTGCTCTTTTCTGTTATATATGCCAGAGGAACTACTGGTACATAAAAATTACTGAAAGCCTGACAAACAGCTAATGGCTGCTTTCAAGATAAAGCCTGTTGCAAAGCTATCAGAATTCAAGAAGGACTGAATGAAGTGTGTACACAGAGAAGCCAGATATTTACAAAAATCAACTCCAATAACAAGCAGGAATTTTTGTTTTATTTTGTTTGAAGATAAAATTGTATTCCAATGTTCTCTAAAAACAGTCTAGTTCCGTCAAACAGTGAAAATACTGCAGAAGTCAAAACTGATTCTTGTTAGGGCACAGACGGGGTGAGGGTGGTAAGATGGAGGGAGAGAGGCAGCAGGGATGCAGCACTGCTGGAGCCTGCAAGCCAGAGGTGCACGCTGGCAACCCAGAGATCCGAGTAATGCAAAGATATGCAACACACAAAGAGTTGAGAAAAGATTTATTTAAGATAAGTTTACTCCTCACAGACAGGGAGGGGACCTACACTCTAGATGACTGGGGCCCCTCCCCTTCCTCCCCCACCCCCCGCAGCCCCAACCTAAATCCTTTTCCTTGGAGATGTTGCAGTCAGGTAGACATGAGGGCTGTGACTTCCTTATTGACCACCTGTGAATGTCTTGGAGATTCTGTGACACAGAGACCCCTCTAATGTTGGCCCACATTATCACAGCCCCTAGAGAAATGCATGACAAGAATTCCAACGCTCCTGTACCTTCCCAAATGACATTCCTTAGAGCTGGAGAGTACACTTCCCCTTATCTCCTATGCATTACTAGTGGGTAGCTTTGGGGGATCCCTGGCTTCCCTGTAGCTAGTGCCCAATTTACTGGAAGATCGAATCCCCACCTGCTCCCCCTCTGAGCAGTCATAACTTTTGTAATTACAAATTTCGTGACTTCTACAATCCTTGCCCAGTGCATGATGTCTTAGACCTTGTAAATTCCCTTTGCTCTAGGCAACCTTGTTTGCCACTATGAGATACCTCTGGCATCAGGAAGTCGGTTTCTGAAAAGACAAAGTCGGCAAAGTTAATTTTACCTAAAGTATGCATTTCTCCAAAACATAGCTTCTACTTTTTCATCATTGTATTAAGGTTTTAGGAACAAGATAAAAAATGACTTTTGGCTCTCGGTCTGTCCTTTCAATTCTGTTATGAAATATGTGAGAATTATTCCTTTCTTATACTGATTGCTTGTATTTTTGGACAATATTTTGATAAATTTTAAATTTGTGTTCAGGACAAAAATTGGATCCAGTGAGACATGAACATTCCATCCAGAGGTTCAGAGAAAGCTGAAGTTTGTGCAGGATAACACAAAAGACAATCATGAGATGGAATCCCCTAAACCAAATTTTCCACTAGGTTTGAGTTCTGATTCCAAAGAAGCATACCTGGAAACTTTCCACTTGACCTTCCTTTGCTACACAAAGATTCCTAGACATCCCCTTGTCTACAAACTTCTTTCTTCTAATTATATATAACTGATATGTGAATGTTTGTTGACTGAATGAAAGAACCAAAAGAGCTCAAGATTTAATTGAAAAGTTAAATTGAAGAAAATTTAAAAATCAGCTGTAATTTCATCAGAGTCACCATACTGATGCAATTTTTACCAAATTTCTTTATACAAACATGCACATACATATACAGGCTATATTTTTAAATGTTATGTTTTGCATTTAATGGTATACATGGAAGACTTTTTTATAATCAAATATTCATATTCATAAAAAGTATTATTTTCTAAGATTCTTATAATTTGAGGTTTTACATTTAGGTCTTTGATACATTTGGAGCTGATTTTTGTGTATGGTGATAGGTTGTTGGGGTCCTGTTTCAATCTTTTGCATGTGGTCAGTCAGTTTTCCCAGCACCATTTATTGAATAGGTTCTCCTCTCCACAGTGGTTCTTAGTGGAGGCTTTGTAACAGATGAATTTGACGAGAAATTGAGGTTTTGCTTCCAGAATCTCTATCCTGTTCCATTTATTGGTCCATATGCCTATTCTTGTACCAACACTAGGCTGTTTTGATTATTGTAGCCTTATAGTAAAATTGAAAGGCTGCGGTGGCTCTGCCTGTAATCCCGCGCCTTTGGGAGGCTGAGGTGAGTGGATTGCCTGAGCCTGCGGGTTCGAGACCCGCCTGGGCAGCGAGACCTCATCTCTACAATAAATCAAAAAATCAGCTGGGCGTGGTAGCGCATGCCTGTAATTCCAGCTACTCGGAAGGCTGAGGCGGAAGGATCGCCGGAGCCCAGCAGGTCGAGGCTGCAGTGGCCGGGAGCGGCTGCTGCACTCCAGTCTGGGCGACAGAGTGAGACTCCAACTCAAAAAAAAAAAAGAAAGGCTGAAAATGTGCTATCTCTTGCTTTGTTTTTTTTTTGCTAAGGATTGTTTTGGCTATTCGTGGTCGTTTATGTTTCCATATGAATTTCTCTATTGTCATTTCCGGATCTGAGAAGAATGATGTTGGTAATTTAATGGGTATTGCATTGAAACTGCAGATTGTCTTTGACAGGATGGACATCTTAACAATGTTGACTCTTCCTATCCATGAGAATGGAATATTTTTCCATTTTTTATGGTTTCTTGGATTTCTTTGAGCAGTATTTAGTAGTTTTCATTGCAAAGGCCTTTCACTTCTCTAGTTAGGAAGATTCTGAGGTATTTCTTTGTGTGTGTGTGTGTGGCTATTGTGAATGGAATTGTGCTTTTTATGTGGTTCTCTGCCTGTTTACTGTTGGTGTATAAGAATGTGACTGTCTTGGCACCTTATTTTGTACCCTGAGACTTTGTCAAAGACCTTTATCAGTGCAAGGAGGTTTTTGACAGATTCTGGTGAATTTTTGAGGTATAGGACCATATAGTCCACAAAAAAGCATAACTTAGCTTTCCCTTTTCCTATTTGGATACCCCTAATTTCCTTCTCTTGTCTGATTGCTCTAGCTAGGACTTCCAACACAATGTTGAACAAAAGAGGTGACAGTGGGCAGCCTTGTCTTGTTCCAGTTTTCAGGGGAAATTCCTCCAGTTTCTGTCCATTTAGCAATATGCTGACTGTGGGTTTATCATAGATGGTGCTTACTATTTTGAAGTATGCTCCTTCTATGCCTAGGTGTTTGAGGATTTTCATCAAGAAGAAATGCTGGATTTTCAGAGTATGCAACCAATTCCTTAAGCCCATGTCATAAGAGATAAGATAGACAAGTTGGACCACATTAAACTAAAAAGCTTCTGCAAAGCAAAAGAAACCATCAAGAGAGCAGGAGACAGCCCACAGAATGGGAAAAACATTTGCCAACTGTATATCTGACAGATGCCTAACATCCAGATTCTACAAGGAACTCAAATGTGCCTAAAGGAAAAAAAAAAAACACAGTCCCATTAAAAAAAGTGGGCAAAAGACATGAATAGACACTTCTCAAAATAAGATATAGAGGCAGTCGACAGACACATGAAAAAGTGCTTAGCCTCACTAATCATCAGAGAAATGCAAATCAGAACCACACTGAGATACCACCTAACTCCAGTAAGAATGACCATCATCAATAAAACAAAAACCAACAGATGTCAGCCAGGATGAAGAGAAAAGGGAACGCTTTTATACTGCTGGTGGGAATGCAAAATAGTTCAACCTCTATGAAAATCAGAGTGGCGATTTCTAAAAGAACTAGAAATTGACCTTTCATATGACCCAGCAATCCCCCTCCCGAGAATATACCTGGAGGAATTCAAATCATTCTACAAAAAGGATATCTACACATACATGTTTATTGCAGCACTATTCACAATAGCCAAAACATGGAACCAACCATGCTTCCCATTGAAACTGGACTGGATAAAAAAACATGTAATACATATACACGACGGAATATTATGCAGCAATAAAGAGGACAAACATATGGACTTTACAGCAACTTGGGTGGATTTAGAGTCATCAGACTCAGTGATCTATCACAGATACAAAGAACAGAGTGCCACATTTTCTCACTTATAAGTGGATCTTGAACATTTACCTTAACACTATACTAAGGGATAGGCAGTAGCGGGATACTTCTGGGGTGGAGGGAGGGGACACAACATGAATGTTTTTAATGATATCTAGAATGGTGAAACCTTTCTAGAAAGTCTTCAACTATCTTTTCTCATATCTATTAGAGGGATCAGTATCTATGGCAATCATAGCATTATGAAGTGTACTTTTGAAATAATAAGACATGAAAATCAAAATTGCTCCTTGATCCACGGACTTCAGAACGAACGTTTCCCTCCTTTTAGAAATATACCAGTCACATCGGATTTGGGGTTCACTTTATTCTTGTATGACTTCATCTTAACTTATTACATATGCAATACTATTTCCAAATAAAGTCACATTCTTAGGCAATGAAGGCTAAGGCCTCCATTCTGGAAGAGGACACAGTTCAACCCATAGCACACACCTAATTGGTTTTATTCTCTAAAGAGAGGACCTTCACAATATAGACACGATTGCAATAAGATTATTTTGTGAGAGCTCTCTAAGCTCGAATCTGTTGGTAATAATCTTTAATATAGCTTCAATAAAATTTAGAAACTCATACATTATTTTTATTTTCATTGAACCACGCATCCACACTTTAAAAAGTATTTGCTAATAGAGAGGAACAGTATTGCTCATTAAGCTCAAAATCATGTCAATTCAAGTTCAAAATTTGCTTTAATAGAATATTAATGGGTACTTTTTTCCAGGAGAATATCTTCATAATTCCGTCATGCTTGAATGAACATTAAAATTAGCTTGAATTCCCTGAAACTACCTCAACTGGTATTAAAATTTAAGACTAATAATTGTGGAATTAAGCAAAGATTCAACACAGACTAGAAAATATATTTAGGCAATTATGATTTGACTCTTTCATCTAGAGACTCATACCGCTATACTAAATAAAAAAGACTTTCATGCAACTTGCAAGATTGACAAATTTGAAGATTTTCAAGTCTGCAATCCAAATATCCAAATAAAGTACTCTTACTTGTGTAGCTGTAAACTGTGTGTAATTTGTTGATTCAAAGGACTCAGAAAATTATTAGCTATTGACTTTCCTCAATTTCCAAAACTCCCCAAAATTTATCTACTTCAAAATTTTATGTAAAACACATAGCATCATGAAGAAAACAGAACATTTACATTCTCACAGACTAGTCACCAGGACAGTGGAGTGTCTTCTTCTTAGTGTTACATGGAAAGAATGTAACTTGAAAAAAATGAATAGGTAACAAAATGAGACCCCTTTAAAATAATTCCCCTTAATGGGAGACATTACTTCTAAGATGCATCCCTTCTTAATAAGCAGTCATTTGGAGATTGGAGACTTTTAGGACACCTACAAAGTTGAGTCATGAACACTCAGTGAAAGATGATAAAGTTTGATAGTTCCCCATGCTCTTGACTTAGCTATTCACTCTGCTTAATCCCAAATAGTGTTTAGTAGAACTAGATTGTGTTTTTATTCCCCCTCCATTTATATTCTGAATAGAGGTTTGGGAGTTGATCACTATAGCATTATCTTCTACCTTTTACTTTTGAAATTTCAGGAATTGAAATTGTGAGCCTGGGGTTTAACAATAATACTCTCCATATCATTACCACTTTCAAGAGAAGAAAAGGAGAGAAAAAATAGCTCCGTAAGTAAATTGTGCATTATTGAAAAATTCAATCTCATGTTAATACTTATTTAATTTTTCATCTCCATATGTTCCTATGGAATACCAATCTAATTCCATATGCTGTTTTCAAAGTGTTTAACATAGTGACCAACGCCAATTTTCTAGTTCTCTGAATAACCCTATCAACTCCATACAAGGCACTCCACTTATTAGAAATTAAAAACAAAACAGCTTTTTGTGGAATCTTAATGAGAGATTATTGTAAACTGCATTTTATTAGCCCCATAGAAATACATAATACATTTATTAACTTCATAGAAACACATAAAAGACAATAATACTCTCTTCTCGGTAATCCATCCTACAAAGAATATCAAGGACCAGATTTGAGAAAAGAGAATTTGCTTTCACTCTAAATGATGGGTGTGTTACTCTGTCATGTTTCAAATATATTTTAACTGGATTGTGGTATTTCAAACAAGGCATCCAAATTAATCACTCACAAGACGCATTACAAGCAGAGGTGATGTTTGTAGCTCAGTAAAATCTGTCACTGAATTGAGTATGTTGTTTTACTAGTGTCTTTTGTGTTATATTAGACCCTGTCAATGCATAAGTATACATGCCTCTTAGCTGGAAAGGCGTTGTCTCTTTTTTGTGCTAATACAAAATCCCACCAACTGCGCTATGCAGTAGTAGGTGGGCACCCACCTCTAAAACATTCAAGTATATTTTACTTCTTCTTCTCTTCCTTCTCCTTCTCCTTCTCCTGTGTGTGTGTGTGTGTGTGTGTGTGTGTGTGTGTGTGTGTGTGTGTGTGTGTGTGTTTCACTCTATCACCCAGGCTGGAATGCAGTGCCATGATCAAGGCTCACCATAGACTTAAACTCATGGACTCAAGTGATCCTTCTACCTCAGGCTCCTGAGTAGCTAGGACTATAAGTGTATGCTTTCATCCCCAGCTAACTTTTCTAATTTTTTTTTTGTAGCAATGAGGGCTCACTTTGTTGCTCAGGCTGGTCTTGAATTCCTGGTGTCCTCCCTCCTCAGCCTCCCAAAGTGCTGGGATTATAGGCATTAGCCACCGTACCCTGCTAAAACTTTCAGATATATTTTACTTCTATGAGTTTTTAAAAAATGCTATCTGCTATCAATAAGGAGGTGAAACAATTCAGGTTTTATCACTGAGATAATTTTGTTTTAATCTTCTTCGGATATACATCCCATCAAATCTCTTTTTCTTTTGCTCTCATATTCATTGAGTTTCTTAAGTTCTGGGTAGTCTGCAGATTCTCACCTAATGACCTTGACATATCACAAGGAAGGGACAATAGTCATTTACTAAGTGAAAAATAAATAAAAAGAATTAACTTGTCATTTACATAGTTTCAAGAGTCAAAAACAATCAAAAACTAAAATCCCTCCATATTGCTTCTTTGGAAGCCAAGTTCTACTACTAATATAATCACAACATATAAACTATCGTGTATTAATGATATATCTATGCACATGTGTGTATGTATGTATACACACACATATATACCAATAACATATGTTCCCCAACAATAATCAGCTAAGTTCATTTGAATTTAGGAAATTAACTCAAAGTTAAGAGGAGATTTAAAGAGAACACTTTAAAAAGTTTTCTCTTTTCATGAATTCAAAGGGAATAAAATGAGTTTTTGGCTTTTTACATAAACATGTCTTCATTATTTTATCTTCTTGTGAAGCAAGGAAACCATTGATTGACACTTTCAGGACTTCTAAATACAGTTGGGTTTTCTACCTGTATAGTTCTCTAACAAAACAGGAAATTGGTACTTAATGCTTTCTTATTCCTCCTTACTCTTTCCCACTCCCTCATAAAATGATTTGGTTTGATCTAGCATGAGTTATCTCCTCTAAAGAGAATTTTAAAGTATAATTTAGTAAATGGAATCATAGTTATAAAAACAGTATGATAACGTCCATACTGTCTAAAGCAATCTATAAATTTAGTACAATCCTTATCAAGTTGTCATCATCATTTTTCATAGATCTAGAAGAAAACAATAATTGAATTTGTATAGAAGCAAAAAAGAGCTAGAATAGGCAAGGCAATCTAAAAGAACAGAGTTGGAGACCTCTTAACTCCAGGCTTCAAACTTTACTAAAAAACTACAGTAACCAAAACAGCATAGTACTGGTACAGATAGTCATATAGACCAATGCAACAGAATTGAAAACCCAGAAATAAAGTTGCTGTCATACAACCATCTCATCTTTGATGAAGTTGACAAAAAAAAATCCTATTTAACATATAAAATTGGAAAAACTGGCTAACCATATGCAGAAGAATGAAACTGGACCCCTTCTTCCCGCCATATACAAAAATTAACTCAATGGATTAATGATTTTAAAGTAAGATCTCAAACTATAAAAATCCTAGAAAAAAACCTGGGAAACACTCTTCTGGACACTGGTCTAAGCAAAGAATTTATGACCAAGATTGCAAAAGTAGCAAAAACAAAAATTGACAAGTAGGACCAGTCAAACTAAAGAGCTTCTGCATAGCAAAAGAAACCGTCAACTGAGTTAACAGACAGCCTACAGAATGGGAGGAAATATTTGCAAACCATGCATCTGACAAAAGACTAATATCTAGAATCTACAAAGAACTGAAACAACTTGAAGGGAAAAAAATTAATAACCACATTAAAAGAGGGCAAAGGACATGAAGAGGTACTTCTTGAAGGAATACATACAAGCAGCTAACAAACATTTGAAAAAATGTTCGACATCACTAATCATCAGAGAAATATAAATCAAAACCACAATGAGGTACCATCTCATATCAGTTAGAGTGACTTCTATGAAAAAAATTAAAAACAACAGATGTTGGCGATGTTGCAGAAAAAAGGAAACACTTCTTCACTCTTGGTGTGAATGTAAGCTAGTTCAACCCCTGTGGAAAGCAGTTTGGAGATTTCTCATCTCCAAAGATAGATTTTCCACTCAACCCAGGAATCTCACTACTGAGTACATACCCAAAGGAGCATATATTACTCTACCAAATAGACACCTGCACTCATATGTTTATCACAGCACTATCCACAATTTAAAAAAAACATGGAATCAACTTTGGCACCCATTAACAGTGTGCTGGATTTTTAAAAATGTGGTACATCACCAGATGCAGTGGCTCATGCCTATAATTCCAACACTTTGGAAGACTGAAGCAAGGGATTGTTTGAGTCTGAGTTCAAGACCACCTGGGCAATACAGCAAGACCTCATCCCTTATTAAAAAATTTAAAAAATTAGCTGGGCATGGTGGCACATGCCTATAGTCTCAACTGTTTGTGGGTTCTGAGGAGTGAGGATCACTAGAGTCCAGGAGGTCGAGGCTGCAGTGAGCCGTGATTGTGCCACTGCATTCCAGCCTGGGCAAAAGAATGAGACGCTGATCCCTCCTGCCCCTCCCCTGCCCAGAAAATGTAGTACAACATAGAATACAATACAGCGCAGTAAAGAGCAAAATCTTGTCCTTTGCAGCAATACGGATGCAGTTTGAGACCCTCATCCTAAGCAAATTATCACAGAAACAGAAAACAATACTACACGAACTCACTTATAAGTGGGAGTTAAACACTGAAGACACATACATGGGCATAAGGATAGGAACAATAAACACTGAGAATTCCTAAAGTGGGGGAAGAGGAGGGAAAGATTTGAGAAACTACTCACTGAGTACCATGTCCAATACCTGGGTGACTAGCTCAGGAGAAGTCCAAACCTCACCATCACACAATATGTCTACCCATGTATCCCTTGAATCTAAATAAAATAAAAACAAAAACAGTACAGAAGACTTAGTTTTGTTTTTTTTTAAACTACCTAATCCTACATTTAGGCCCTTCCTATGTGAAATGCAACATTTATTCGCCCAAGAAGAGAATACATAGAAATTTCTGATTTACCATATTGGTCATCTGCTATCCATCTGTTATTTAAGCTTAAATCAAAATAGCACTAATAATATGAGATATTGCTAAATGGATTGAGGCAATTTTTCCAATCTGATCTTAGAGTACTATGCTTTGCCTAATAATGGAATCAAGTTTCCAGGACTTATATAACTTGGCTATTTTAAGCTTCTTATGCTAAAATGGCCTGGTGAACTAATCTTCAAACCAAGAATAGCCACGTCAAGGAGGCTGCACTACTCCAAGCTCTTGGGTCAAGATTCCCAGAAGTGCTTCAATGGACAATACTAATATTTTGTCTCTGTAACTTTACTTCATCTATCTCACTAGATGAGCAAGCTACTCAGTGGTTTTCTTGCATCATGTAACTTGGAATGTGTCTGCTTTAAGCCATTATTAGGTCATTAGCTCAAGTCTCAAAGGCAATTTTCTTCACTTTGTATTTTTCCTTTTCAGACTCTTGGTAGAATGAGGTACAGGTGATGGAATATTTCCCAGATGTTGCGGTGTCCATTCTGTCCATCAGTAGTTACTGATGTTTAACAATTGCTTTTACTAAGATCTCCAGTATCTTCTTAATGAATGCACTTCCTCAGATCTAAGATGTCATAGATTAAAGTAATTAGTATCAATTTAATAACTTATCCAGACAAAAGTTTCATTAGAAAAAGTACATATTGATTATAAGGCTCATTCAGAATCAGAAACATTAAAATGTGAACTTGTCTTAGAATGAGGGAAACATGGACCAAGAATAATATTAATGTCTTGGTAGCGTCCTATAGACTGTCTTATTTGACATTCAGGATATCCTCCTCTCCTAATAATTTATCTGTCAAGGCCTTGTTCCTTCCCTGTCTCCCTTCATCCGCCTCATGAACTCTCTTTACCCAACATCCCTTACTCAGCCCCTTAAATACTAGGCTTTTTCACATTTCTTTTCTTGTCTTCTAACATAATTTATTCTCCTTGTGAAATATCATCCTCATCCAAAACTTTAACTATCCAGGTATGCACTGATGACTTTCCTAAGCACATGCTGTTTTAAATAAAAATACATTCTTATTTTAGAACTTTTTCCTAACTGTAAGGTCATGCTTGTAGAAGACTACTGAAAGAAGGTTCTGTGAAGACAAGTGAAATTATCTAAAGAAAAACCTCAGGGCTTCATTCTGGGTGATCTAACAAGTCATCAACTGAACTATGAGCTCATTTTACCAACAGGACTTCATTTAACCCTAAATTCCTATGGAATCAAGGGCCCTAAATTCTAGGAATTGGGAATGGACATCTTGGAGCACTCCCTTAAACTGGAAGATAAGTTCAAACTGCTTGACACCTGTCCTCCAGACATCTATTCCCACCATAAAAGATGCTCTCAGTTTAAAGAGAGAGAGAGAGAGAGAGAGAACATCAGGAGGACAGGGTCCCTTCAATGAAGTTCAGCCTCACATTATATTGAACTGCGTCCCAGCCCAATCATGTCTCTCTGCAGAATGCCAAGAGAAAGAGCACCTATATCTCTGCTTCTACATGTGAGTTTTTGAGCTTACTTCAAAAACTTGCTGGTCTGGCAACATGCTTTATATTGGGATATTTGCTTCTTAACACACCTCAACTCTAGCAAAACTCTGCTATTCATTTTATTTTTCCTACCTCTAAATGGACCACTATTTACCCAAGTTGAGAGCCCAAAAATAATTTTACACTTGTTCTCTTTTTCTTAACTTCTGCCCCCTCTGTCCTAACTTCTAATTGGAAATGGAATTCAGAATATTCAGCTTGTTAAAGATATTTAACATTTTTCCACTTCTCTGTACTTCCATTGGTTCTATCTTAGCCCAGACCCTTATTATCTCTCATTATGTCTCCATGAGCAGTTCTGGCGCCTGTCCAGACTTTGTCAAATTCACCATCCATATTGATACAAGAATAAGCTTGCTAAGATTCAAATCTTATTATAATTTTTTCACTGCTTAGAGACCCTCAGTGTCTCCCCATTACTGACATAAGAAAATCTGTGTCCTTTATCAAGTCCACATCAACCTATTTGAAGCTTCCTAAGCACATGTTGTTTCAAATTTCCATGCCCTTTTGCCCTTTGCCAGAAATATCAATATTCATTTTAAGCCAAATCACACAGAAAAATCATTTTAATTCAATGTGCCGAAGCCATTGGTGATGAAAACAAAGCTGAGAGTTGGGTAAACACATTTCTCCCCAACCACACACATATATACGGCAAAGTTGAGAAGCTAGGGAAAAAAATTAATTCTGGATAAAATCTGTTGAACTCCTGAACCAATTGATACTAGAATCTGCTATCAGAATTTTTAGTTATAAAAACCAATGAACTCCCTTTTTATACTTAAGATATTTTGAATTATGATGATGATGATTCAATGTCTCACTCTGTTGTCCAGGAAGGCAATGGCACAATCACAGCTCACTGTAGCCTTGACCTCCTAGACTCAGGTGATCTTTCCACCTCAGCCTTACGAGTAGCTGGGACTACATGTGCACACCTGGCTTATTTTATACATTTTTTTATAGAGATGAGGCCTCACTATGTTGCCCAGGCTGGTCTTGAACTCCTGTTTCGAGCAATCCTTCTGCCTTAGTGTCCCAAAGTTCTGAAATTGCAGAGGTAAGTCACCATGCCTGGCCAATATTTTGAATTAGATTTCTGTTCATTGCAATAGGAACTCTAATTAATGTAAAAATCCCTTATAGAAATAATATGTCTATTGGGAACAGATACAATAAATTGATCATCAATCAGTAATTACATATGATAGCAAAAACTTAAAACTCATGACTCATACATCTGGTGACATTACTTAATTATAATATAATATTATCACAAGAAATAAAAAGAGTAGAATTCAGAAGGAGATATCATTAAGGGTAAACTCTTTTTTTTAGATTGGAAGATATAGTTTATTTAAAAAATAAATGTGAGTGAAAGAGAGAGAGAGACAGAGAGAGAGAAGAGATTCACCTCCCCAAGGTAGGGAAGGAGGCCAAAGCTAGGAAACATGGCAACGGCCATAGCTCAAAGAGTGCATGGCCACACCAGAGACTAGTGAGGCAATGACCAAGGACAACCTTTATATTAGATGTCCAAATAGAATATGAGAGATGTTAGCAAAGCATTTATTGATGGTTCAGCAATTGGTGCTGAAATTCTAAGCATGAGTTTCCAGTTTACATTGGGTAGAGAAGCAAAGAGGATAAAAATCTTTAACTGTTGTCCTTTTTCCCACCAGGAACACCCAGTGGAATGCAATGATTGTTGACCTCACTAGTAAAGTACAGCATTTCTCACTAAGCTGGAAGATCATTAATCTCTTCATCAAATCTTGAGATAGGAATCATTTAGATGAATGCCTCCACTGGTGACTGGCCAAGTGCCATGTCCAATGCAAACATGTTTCACTGAGGATCAAAGTGAAATGGGGTGTTTTCATTAGAAGAGACTGAACGGAAACAAGTCTGGTCATTGCTTTTAGTTTGTATGCCATTTCTTTTGGTGTAACAATAACTTCCAATAGCCTCTTTGCTTATAGATTTTAGTTCCTAGGAAGAAAATTAGATCATTTACCAAGATGGAAAACTCTGTAGATTAGAGGTGGATCACGAAAGAGTGAAGCAATCCAAATAAGTGAAGGTGGGATGTACTCTCCTCTGAGGTATCCTAGCTTCTGAGGAATTTTAGTAGGAGTGAAAAAGTGCAGGTCTGCTGCACTTCACAGGCTAAGCTGTAGGAACCTAGGTGAGAATGCTAATTTACCAGATGTTATCAATAGGGAAATTCTTGGTCTGCTAGCACCTATTAAGAGGTTTTCACAGACTTTCTATGTAATTATGAACCAAGGGGTGATCAACAATGAGCATTGAATAATATCCTCTTGCATCTCAAATCCAATCTGTATTGAAGCCAAAGGGCAAATCCAGGATATCTCAAAAATCGCTGACATCTCTTCAACTTTATTGTTCTCTTATTCCTCAGTGATTCAAGATAAACTCTGATATAGGCATGATCTTATAGATGGTTCAATATGGAGGACACGAAAAATCATGAAGGAAAGGTGAAGAATGTACAGAGACAATTTTCTAAGAATCTCTAATTTTCATCACCCTGGGAAGTACCCCATCATGCATGTATGTCATGCCATTTTTGTCTCAGCTACCCCTTAGCTCACTCTGAGATCTTGGTTCTGAAGGCTGTCTTCACATCTTTTCATCTAATCATCTAATTGTATTATTATTATTATTATTATTTTAGAGACAGTGTCTCACTATGTTGCCCAGTCTGATCTCCAACTCCTGGGCCCAAGGGATCCTCCCACCATAGCCTCCTGAGGACATGGGATCACAGGCATGCACTATCACAGATTCAGTTAAGGTGTCAGATCCAAACATCTAGGTTGAACCAAGAGGATTTCCTTTGTGGTTCTTCAAATAAGTGAGTGTCAAGCCTTTATGTAAACAAGAGTCACTTATTAAGTATGGAGACTTTTTTGCATCAGTTGTTGAAAATGCAGAATTTACCTGCTTTCTAAAAAAAGTCCTCAGACAATTCTTAAGCATAGTTTGGGACCTCTGATAAGGTGTTTTGCAAAAGACTCTAAAAAACAAGCCCTGTACATATCTCCCTTATTCTCTATATTATAATAGAAGTGTCTTAGTGTGTGGTTATCTCTCCTACAATACCAAATCCTTTTTGAAGATAGAGACCATGTGTTACTGATTCCTTGTACCATTAGCATCTAACTCAGGGTTCAATATATATTAGTGGATCAGAACTAAATCCTAAAAGATGATAATTAGCCTGACTTTAATGTGACTAGTTTTTGCTGCATTTTTAATGAAAAAACAACTTCAATTTACATACTTATTCTAAGTTATATACAAAAGGGCACTGAATTACAGAGAATCTACTATGTTACAGATCCTCTGAGAAGTGCTTTTTTTTTACATATTGGCTTGATTAATACTCATGAGACCATTTGAAGTAAATAATATCATCTCAAATTTAAGACTGAATAATGAGGCTTAGAGAGGTTAAGTGACTTAACCAGCATCACGTTATTAAGCCACCTTTATTAATCCAAAAGACTAATCTTAAACACTAAATATGCTGGGCCCATGGCAACACCATGGTGTGAACCCCATGGTATGAACTCCATATGGAGCGTTTTAGAGAGTCTCTGGTGCCTTTGAAATTATGAAAATAAAATTCTACTGCTAGTTATCTCTAACAGACTGATCTACTGACTCAAGCTACAGCCACAAAAACTTGTCTTTAGGTAACCCTAATGCTACTCACACTTGGAAATGTTATGACATGTGCAGTTCAAGCAGCCAATTACCCAGGATAAACAAGCATCACGTAGCATGTAGGTCATCACTCAAAGCTTGTCTTTTTTTTGTTTTTGCAAAATTACAGTCATAAAAGCAAATACTGATGTGTAGAAATAGATACTGTAGTCAAGACTGTTAAATTCTGTTCACAAATAAAGTGAGAAAAAGATTAGTGAATGCTGTGTTTTCTTTTTTTGTCTGTTTACATATTTTAAAGATGTGGAATACAATCCAGGATGATGTGGAATACAATCCAGGATGAGGTATACAAGTGGTCATCATACAAGTAAAGTTTGAACCTCCTTTTGGTCCCCGCTTTGCTAGGTTTGAGATCAGGTACCCTTACTGATGTTGTGTTCCCCCCCACCTCACCCCAGTAGTATCCTGCTACTGTCAATCCCTTTCTTATAGTATTATGGTAAATGCTCAGGGTTTGCTTATGAGTGAGAACATGTGATACTCAGTTCTTTGTTTCTGTGGTAGATCACTGAGTATGATAAACTCGAAATCCATCCAAGTTGAATGCTATGTTTTCTAAGATCATGCATGTATGAGCACATATGTGGTCTACATCTACTGTTGTGAAATTCTGGCTCCCAGTTTCTCTTCCTCAGAACATGACTCCATTGTCTTCAGAAGTAAGTGTTGGTATGAAAAAAAATCAGAGACCAACCTGATTTTTTCCCCATTTACATGTGATGGACTTTGCCTTACTGGGAGCACACTAAATTTCATGTCACTGAAGTTAAGGAACTTTACTTGGATATGACCTCGTGCTTATCAACATTTTCAACATGAAGTGCCATTTCATTATGTAGATATACTAACATTTTCTTTCCTGAAATCATTTCTCTGACTATGTTTTCTGTCCATTTGTGCCTTTTCTCTTTAAATACAAAATCATATGAACACTGGTTATCCTTTGCCCATAGTTGTCATTTTGCCCATAGTTATTTTTATATTATTGTTTTTTATGATTTTGTATATGTTTTTCAACCATTATGTATTTTTTATAATCCTGCTTTGAGTAATGTGAATTAATTTTCTGTTTTTATTTGTTTTTGTTGTTGTTGTTGTTGTTGAGTTGGAGTCTCACTCTGTCACCCAGACTGGAGTGCAGTGGCCACTCCTGGCCATCGCAGCCTTGATCTGGTGGGCTTCGGTGATCCTTCCGCCTCAGCCTTCCAAGTAACCAGAATTACAGGCATGCGCTACCACGCCCAGCTGATTTTTTAAAAAATTATTGTAGAGATGAGGTCTCGCTGCCCAGGCAGGTCTCGAACCCGTGGGCTCAGGCAATCCACTCACCTCAGCCTTCCAAAGGTGCGGGATTACAGGCTGAGCCACCAAATCCAGCTTTTATTTGGTTTTTATCTATATAATGGTTTATTTATTTTTTTCTTTCCATTTGTTTTAGGGCTCTGCTAACTTGCTTTATCATCTCTTCTGTTGCCTTAAAAGTCACTTCTCTGAACACTCATATTCATCCTTAGAATTCTGTTTTGTTCATGGTGACTATAAGTTCTGTGAAACTTTGAAAAATTAGCATGAGATCTCCCTATGTTTCTATTCATTTTTGATATATGTTTTTTGTATTCCTTTTGCTTATTTTTTCTCGTGTTTTACTGAATTGACTCATTGAAATGTTATACATGGGTCCCCAGTGGATTTAATTCTGATTGGTATTTACTTTTGACTTTACCTTCATTTTCATTAAGAATAGAAGAGAAAGAATGTGGAAGAGGGTTCATGGTGAGTTCTGAGTGTTAGTCTCCACTTAGCTTGCTTTCATAAATGATCTCACATCAAATCTATTATTTTCTTTATCCTCTGAGTCAATGTGTATCTCAAAAAAAAAAAGCTTTTCTTTATTTCATTTTCCCTAAAAGTGGTCCCTAGGTTAGAAGGTATGATATATAACAGGTTTTGAAACTTAAATGCTTAATATAAATAGCAAAATGCACTAAGTGTAAAAGGCAAAAGGGAGGTTATGGTGAACTGCCATGTGTGCTTGATTCTAAGGGAACAGCAGCTTCTTAGTTTAGCAGATTGTCATTAGGTTGTTATACGAGCCTACTGTGATGAGAATTTCTTTTTCAACAGCATCCAACAATATGTATTTTTTTAAAGTGAAGCTTCTCTATTTTAAAAATCACCATGTAGTGCAAGCAAAACACATCTGCAGGTTCTTGTGTTTTAACCTCTAACATAGAAAAAGATAAATGGCTCATTGACCTTGCCTTTTTAAGATGCCACTTGACCAGCTTCACTTCTGCAAATGGCCATGCCTTACCTCTTTTTTGCTCTTCCAGAGGATCACTGGGAATATCTTTGGGGGCTGAATCTTAATGTCTTTTGATGTGGCATGTGTGGGCTGGCCCTCTTCTTCTTAACTATGCACAGTAAAGAATACTCTCCATAATTTTTGGTGAGAGGTTGTGATAATTTCCTTTTGTCATTGAAAAGGGCATATTTTCTGTATTATTACTTTATTTCATTTTCAGGGAATCCAAAAAGGATAATAAAGAAATACTGCCTTTTCATTGCCATTTTTATCCCAACCCTCCCTTTTCCCAACTCCTCCTGATTGAAACCCTTTCCTATCTTTGTTTTGCAAAATTTTATTCTTGTGGTCAGGAAAAGCTGCATAATTTGCAGGGTTGAATGCAAATGAAAATTCTGGGTCACTTGCTCAAAAATTGTTATACGTGTCAGGATGACAACAGCAGCTCAGAAAATCAAGCACAACCCTCTTCTGAGCACAGGACCCTGTGTGATCACACAGGCTGCACATCCTCAAAGCTGGCTCTGCTGCAGATTCTCATCTGTTCTTTCTAACATCTCTCTGAGAAATCTTCCCTACTGCTCTTTCTTCTTCTGTCCCAGGGATTGTCTAAGTTGTCCTTAACTCTCTTCTCTCTCTTTATGTACTTGCCATGGTAGACTCATTCAAGCTTATTGCTTCAGCTCTCATTGAAACAGGCATAGACCTGTATTATATTTATCTGTGAAATTTGTCCTGTCAAAATGTAAATGCCTTCATGGACTAACACCATTCAAGGTCATCACCCCAACAATTATTCTCCTTGTCTCTTGAATCAAAAACCCTCATTTGAGCCTCTTGGACACCCATTCTCCTCCAGCTTTTATCAAATTCAGAGATCTGTTCCTCAACACAGTTATCTATATCAGGGACAGCAAACCAAACTCTATGGGTCAAATATGGCTCAATGTTTTTATGAATAAAGGATTATTAGAATGCGTCCTGCTGGGCTCGGTTGCTCAGCCTGTAATACCGCGCTTTGGGAGGCCAAGGTGAGTGGATTGCCTGAACCTGAGGGTTCGAGACCCACCTGGGCAACTTGGCGAGACCTCATCTCTACAATAAATAAAAAAAAATAACCGAGCGAGTTAGCGCGCATCTGTAGTTCCAGCTACTTGGAAGGTTGAGGCGGAAGGATCGCCGGAGCCCAGCAGGTCGAGGCTGCTGTGGCCCAGAGCGTGCCACTGCACTCCAGTCTGGGAGACAGAGTGGGACTTCAACTCAAAAAAAAAAATGCATCCATACTCATTCATTCATTTGTATTTCATCAGTGGAGTTGAGCAGTGGCAGCAGAGTCTATATAGTCCACACAGCCTCGAATATTTACCATCTGACTTTTTACAGAAAAAAAAATTACAACACCACTCTGCACCCTCACCCCATCCACCCCTTATCTATACTCACTATCTCCAAATTCAAGTCAAATTCTCCTATCCCTTGAGGCTATTCAGATCAGGCATTTCAAGCCCTATCTCTTCACCAGAACTGACTGTCAACACACCAATGATTGCTTTCTCAGTATCTTTTCCGAGTTTCTCTTTATCTCTTCTATCACTGAATGTTCCCCCACTCAAACCCTCAAGTCTTAGAATCTCTTCTTGTTACTATATGACTAATATGACTGCTCTGATGAAAACTCCAGTCCTTCAGCTTTATATTTGATTTATATGCTGCTAATGCTTACATTTACACTCCAATCTAATCATTTTGCCTGAAACACAAACTCGTGCATCTTTATTCCATACAGGATGTCCACTGGCAATTAATGAACATCTCAAATTGGCCTGGTCAAAGCTGAACTCCTGATCTTTTCCCACAAGTGTTTTCCCCAGTCTTATCCCATCCCTGTTGATAGTAGCACCATCTTTCCAGTTAAGCCAGACACATTGCACTCTACAGTTTTTGGATAGAGTCTTTTGTGGGTTTTAATTAGATCAAATAATTACGGCTGATAGTGTTGTTCAAACAATCTTTGTTGTGTTTTTTTTGATGCTTTTCTCTAGTTTTATCAATTGCTGAGATGGAGTGTTAAAATCTCCAACTGTGATTGTGAAATTATTTGTTCCTTTTAGTCTTGTTAAACGTTGCTTTATATATTTTGAAGCTGTGTTACTAAGCGTATATAGATTCATGATTGTTGTATCTTTCTGATATATTAACCTTTTGGGCATTATAAAATGTCTCTCTTTTTCCTGATAATCTTCTTTATCCTAAAATCTACCTTATCTGGTAATAAAATAGCCATTTCAAGCATCTTATACTTATTATTTGCATACTATATCTTTTCCAACCAATTATTTTTAATCCATCTATATCGTCTGTATCATTAAAGTGAACGTCTTGAAGGCAGTGTGTGTTCAGGTCTTTTTTTTTTTAATTCTGTATAATAATTCCTACTTTTAAATCAGAATGCTTAGCATATTTACATTTAATGTAATTACTGATGTAGTTGAATTGGAATCCAGCATTTTACTTTGTGTGTGTTTGTCCTGAAGGAGATCATAACAGTTCACCTCAAAAGATGCCACTTCAGTGTATGATTAGTTTGAACTGAGGAAATTGGGAGTCAACAGATGCAAAAAGAAATCTTCTTGGAACTTTTCTTATCTGACCGAATGCAGAAATTTCTAAAAAATGAGGACTGACATAAATACCCTCTCCAGGGGAGTTTTATGGTTATAAAGAAGGAGGAAAGACCACTTATACCTGTAGTTACAAATATTATTACAAACTTTTTATTGATTTGTCCTCCTAAAAACTCGTTTGTCTTTTCTAAGCAACTCTATTTGTTTTTTCTACAGAAGTCTTTTCTTCCTTCTTTCTTTTTCTTACTAAGTTATGTATAAATAAAGCCTTTAACTCAACTATTTAATGAGCCAGCTTCTTCTTTTGTTGATTCCATATGCATATGAAATAAACATCTTCCTCATATTATTCTCTTTTGTCAGTTTAATTCACAGTTTCCAGTCACTGAATTTAAGAGAACAGAGGAAAAGTTTTTCCTCCTTCTGTACAATTTGAGATTAACTGAAGTTTTTTAGAATTTCATTTTAAATTATATTGGAATTTCATCTGTATTTATTGTATTAGTTTCTAGCAGTTATTCTAGGAAGTACAAAATATGACCTTAAATTTTTAGTCTACCTAGAGTTAATATAGCACGATATCACCTAAAATGTAAACAAGTTGAACACATAAGTGTTCAACACATAAGTTCATTATCTTCTCTCTTCATCCTTCATGTCGCAGTCATAGTATGTCATAAGTATGCTATGATGCCACACTAGAGCAATGTAATTTTTCCTTCAAAACATCGTATGTATTTTAAGGAAATTAAAAGAAAAACATAGCCTTTTACACTTACTCATGTGTTTCCATTTTTATTCTTCTTCCTTTCTGAAGATGCAAATATCTGTCTGTTATTGTTTCTCCTCAGTCTGAGTATTATTTTTTTAAACCTTTCTGTTAGCACAGATCTGCTAGTGTCAGCTTCTTTTTGTTTTCTTTTATCTGAAAATGTCTTTATTCTTATATAATGTAATGTAAGACACAGAATTCTAGGTTGTCAATTTCATTTTCTTTTTGCACTTTAAAGATCTTTCTACACTCCTGTGGCTTTTATTGTTTCAAATAAAAAATAAGTAGTAATTAAAACTATTATTGTCTTCTAAGAAACGTCTTTATTTACTATAGCCACTATCAAGATTTTTTCTTTACCTCTGGTTTTCAGAAGTTTGATTGTAATGCATCTAAGCAAGGGCTTATCTGTTTTTGTTTTGGAGTTTGCTGAGCTTCTTGAATTTGTAAATTTTTGTCTTTAGTCAAGAAGAAAAACATGGGAATTAGTATGTAAATATTTTGCTGCCACATTCTCATTCTCTTCCCTTTCTGGGACTCCAATGACAGATACATTAGACTAGTATTTATATTGTAATAAGCTCCAGAGCCTCTGTATATTTATTCACAATCTTTTTTTTCTCTCTGCCCTTCAGATTAGATCATTTCTAATACATCTTTCTTCAAGCTGACTGTATCTGTCATTTCCAACTGGCTGATGTAGTGATTTATTCTATTTTAAATATTTTGTATTTCAGTTCTAGAATTTTCTTTTTATATAGTAGTTCCTATTTCTCTACTGAGATGTCCTATATTTTCATTTACTGTGAGTGTATTTTCCTTTACATTTAAAATATATCTATAATAGTCACTTTAAAATGTGTATCTGTTATTTCTAACACTGATACAAAGACCTGCTAATGTCTATGCATATTGCCACAGCCCCTAGAGAAAGGCAAGCCAAGGGTTCAAGTGTCCCTGCACATTTCTGAGAGTACCCTTTTCTGTGCATTTCCAGTAAGTAGCTTCAGGGGATCCTTGTCTTCCCTGCAGACTGTACCCAAAGATGTAAGTCCCTGTTAACTCCCTTTCTTAATAGTCATAGGTTGAACAACATAGTACCAACGTAATAGTAAGTCTTGTGATTTATATAACTTTTGCAATGCATGATGTCTTAGCCTTGTAAACTTCCTTTACTCTGTCACTATCTACATGTAAAATGCGGCTGTAACTTAAGCTCTGTACAATGCTCAGCTGATCTTGTGGCTAATGTATAGGTACCAACAACTCTGGACTATAAAAGTGAACTGTAAGGCCTGAATGGGGAGCAGAACCATTTTAGAAAGACCTTGAGTCCAGTTCTGCTCCCTGGATTTGAAGTCAGAAATAAGCTTCTTTCTATCAGTTCCCTGTCCCTTTGATTTATCAGTATCAAGGGAGAGCATCAAGGAAGAGAGTATTACTTGGACCATGACAACATCTTCATAATTTGGGGATTGATTTCTAATGACTACAAGTTTCTTAAATAGGAGGCACATTTTCTTGTTTCTTTGTATAATCCATAACTTTCTATTGCATCCTGGACATTAAAAATGATACATTGAAGAGATTCTGCATTCTACTTTCTCTTGAAGAATGCCTTACGTATTTTGTCATGGCAGACAGCTGCCTTGGCTGAACTTAGCTCCACATTCTGATGTCAAATTTAGTTATTTTAGTCATTGTGAGCTTCTTGGAATCTGCTCTGTGCATGCATAGCTCAGGGAGTCAGTCAAAGATTCAGGCAGTGTTTATATTCAGAATTTGGAGCCCCTTGATGTGAATCACCTCTTTCTGAGATTACCTCTCTCACTTTACAGCTGTTAAGATCTCCCAAAACCTGTCCTGTAGCTCTTTAAGCTAAGCCGGCTATGTGCCTACCATATGGGTCTTACCTGCCCTTGCTTGTTGCAGACTGGGGTCTGGTCCCATATTAAAAGTTACCAAAGACAGAAAACTTACTCCGTGTCCTTGTCTTCGTTCAAATATCTTTGCCTTAATGTTCAGGTAACAGCTTTTTATATTTCCTTCAGTATTTATACTCGGTATTCACTTGAAATTTCGTAGTATAGTACATGTTGCCAGAGGCAGAATTTCTCAGGCCAAACATGCTGGAATTTTCTGTAACTCACCTCCAGAGTCTTACATCTTCCCGTGATGCCCACCCTTACCTATGACACAGCCATCTCTCACTTGAATTAATGTGGTACTTCCAAGTGGTATCCCAAACTCCTGTTTGAATTCTTTCTTTTCTGGTGGTCTCTTCTTCTGCCATTCCCCCACCCTCACTCCGCTCCAGCCAGCTACAACGACCACGGTACTCAACCCTGAACACCCTTGGCACACTGTCCCTTGGAGCCTTTGCATCTTGTCTTTCTTCCTGATGAAGTATTTGCACCCAAGACATTTGCTTGACTCGCTCCCACATCTCCTTTACATAAATGATTAACCTAGTGAGGCCTTCTCTGATCTTCCCATTTTAAGCCCATCCTTTTAGTCCCATACTCTCCACTTCCTTTGCTTAATTTTATTTTTCTCCATAGTAATTATCATCTGTCCTATTTATTTGTTGATGTCTTGTGTCTTCCAGTAACATATAAGCTTCATATAAGCATGTATTTGTTTGTTTTATTCATCAAGGTATGTCAAGTGTCTAAAACAGTGTCTGATGCAAAGGAGAAGCTCATAGACTGTTTTGAATACATTAGGTAAGTGGAGAGGCTCTATCTTAGTGACCTTGGCATGGTCTTCAGCTTCTGGAGCACATCATATTTAATTTTAAAATATTCTCAGGTTTGAGTGTAAATAAATAAATGAGTTATCTAGTGATCTTTTCTGGCCACAAATTCTACAATTTTTGTAATTATATTAATGCACTAACACAACTTTCTTTCTAAATAATCTTAGTGCCCTCTTGTTTGAACAATTATTTCCACGTTAGATTTGCCATTCTCTGAAGTGCATGTATAAGTCAGATCTCATGCATTTTGTCACAAACCGATGTCCTTGGAGTTTCAGTAATTCTCTGATGATACTAACTGTACCTTATTGGAAGTAAAATTTTACACACATCAAAATGACTGCAACTCTAGCAGACTCTGCTTAAGCAATGTGTTAACAACTATTGTTCAATAAAAGCAAGGATGTATGCTTCTGTGTGGTAAAAAGTACCTGAATTTGGAGTCAGATTTCTCTGAGTTGAAATCCTGACTCTGTTCAGCTCAAGACAGGGTGCATGTCCTTGGGCTTCCCACTGAGCATATTTCTCATCTGTAAAATGTAGATCACATACTCCTTACCTAATATACTTATTGCAATTGCATAAAATAATGAGCATAGTGTACCTAATACATAGCTGACTTATAAAAATGTTCTTTCATTTTTATCATTACTTTCTGTTATTCTTATGTGTTTATTGGCTTCATTTCTATTGTTGGAAGTATAAACTCTTTTTATTGTTAGCATTAAAAACTAAATCCAAAGCCCTTATCAGGTTAAGAAAAATCATCCTCAGAGAGCTTAAAGATAGCCTGAACCGGAGAGTCATTACTAGTGACTTCAGCAGACACTCCACTCTTGCAGGGATCTAACTTTGAACAGTCTCAGAGGTGTCAAAAAAGAAATGATGGCAAGTAATTTGTTTTGACTCAATATTCTACTGAAATTTCTAAAGGTTAATCAGCTTTTATTTATGTATGTATTTTTTTTTAGAAACATGAAAGGAACCATAATTATTTTTAGACAGGTAAAAAGACATCAAGTAGTGTATCAAGCCTTCTCTAATAACTGGCTTTGCCCCCAGGAAAAGGGTTTCTAGGTAGCTAGACACTGTAAACATTTGCTGAATAAATTAAAGAATAAATACATGTATGAATTAATTAACTAATATTGTTTCTGAGGCTGATGTGTTTCCCTGTGGTTCTGGTCTTTCAACAACCACTTAGCAAGGAAAGGAAAGATGGAAAGGCAGCTCATTGAGCTGTGCAGGGGGTGATGAGTTTCCTAGATTGGCTCAAACTGGGAGGCTATGTCACTGTTCTGCTACCTGTTGCCATGGTGCCTTGGATATGGCCACAATAGCTGTAGACTAATGTCAAGATTTCCCTCCATTTTTGTAGTGCAGTTTATACCCCCTTAATCTAAAAAACAAACAAACAGAAAACTACTCTTTTTTCTTCTTATCATTCTCACATATATTCATTTGTTCATTTTCATTGAAAACAGATCTGCTATAATTAGTGAGATCATATTAACGTATAAGAAAAGGAAGAAACCCAGAATCCATCTCATTTATGAAAACTGTGTGTTTCATTTCCCTTTCTTTGTGCTTAGCACAATACTGCTTGGCTTTAAAATATCTCTTTCAAAAATTAAACCAAGCCACATGGAAATTCCTTCACTGAACTCTATCCAGTGTTGACTTAAGATAGTGAATTGAAATTTAATTCCTTAAGATTTGAAGTCTTCCTCCTAAGCACTTTGATTCATAGGATTTCAGTGACTGCCCTTAATAGAGTCAATACAAAAGCAACCTTATGAAATCTGCAATATTTTTTACCATAATTTTTACTAAAATTTCCTTATATTGTGCTTCTTCTAAAGGACTTAGTTACTACAGACCCAAGAGAACTCATTACCTGGTAGGCCTACTGTTAAGACACTTTTCAACACTGACTTCAAAGAAGAGCAATCATACCAATTTGACTTTTTTTTTTCTTAGTTCATGGTGCTAACATCCAATCTTATCACACATACCTATTTCTTCACTTATAAATTATTGGCAACAATAGTGCCCATTATAGGTTGACTGGGAAGAAATAAGTTAATATATGCAAAGCGATTGGAAATGTTAGCTATTACAATTATATTTATCATTTTAAGCCAAATAAAGTCATTTTCATATATTTTCCTATTCCATAAAGAAAAAAGCAAATCATTGTAATTTCTGCTCCACAGCCCCCAATCCCGACCATGACCACATGGCTTTCTCTGAGCTTTATAATTTTTTTATAGGTGAAAGTTAGCTGCGTATTAACAGTTTCAGACAAACAAGAGGAGGAAGGGGGGATACAAGTGGAAGAATTAGGAATCATATAACAAAAATCTAAATGTATTAGTATTATATTGTAAACTCACAGATGACAGGGACTATATTTATTATATATATATATTATGTATATATACAGAGACCATATATTTATTATTCACAGTACTTAAGCATTGCTTTGTGTATGATCAGTTTTCAAACAAATCTGAATGAAAACAATGAATGAATGAATGAATAAGATAGCAAACACATGAATGACACTTGCCAAATGCTCTTAAAGTCTTGTAAAATGTTTTAAGAGTTGGAAATTATGGTAAAGAAGACTTGGCAATTATCCATAAATTGAATTTATGCAGGTTTTCCTGTCTTTCAGAAGTCATAATATTTATCAAAAATTGTTGTATTTATATCTCAGATTCATCAGAATAAAGCCATAGAAGAAGGGAGGCTGGAGTATGCAGAATATAGAAACTTCTCTGGCAAATTCTATGACAGACTATGATTGGAGTCTTAAAAGTAGTCCTATGCTTTTCCAATTTTAAACTTCAGAACCTTTGAAACAAAATTCATTTTATTAAATAAAAGACAAGCCGACCTAGTATTTTTTAGATGGAGTGAATTTTTCACATCAACATGTCTAACTTCTCATGGACATTGTCATCTCCATACTTGTACAAGGCAGAAGGAAATAGAGACATGTGGAGGTACTGGCCCTGGGAGCACAGATTGCAGGATGAAATGGCCCACCCTGGAGAACTGTCTACTTTACTCAGTGGTAGACAATGGAAAATAAACCTGTTTGTCATTTGGAAGCAAAATAGGTTCTTGATTGATTCTAGAATAAAATGTAAGTTTTGTACGAGATTAAATTTTAGAAATCCTTGGTCTTTCCCACTTTCAATTTCTGTATGGGTTCCCAGATCATCTCCGCCCCCCACAGTCCTGCAGCCCCCAGCTCCCTACACAGACATACCCATTCTTCTCTAAACATTGTTCAAGAGCAGCATTTCTCAGCCAGGCTTGATGGTGCATGCCTGTAGTCCCGGAGACAAGGAAGGCAGAAGCAAAAGGATCACTTGAACCTGGAGTTCCAGGCTGCAGTGAGCTATGATCGTGCCAGTTTGGATGACAGAGCAAGACACAGTCTCTAATAATAATTTTTAAAAAGTAGAATTTCTCAAACTTTTTGTAGACCAGGATCCACTTAGCTAAAAGGAAAACAAAAGAAAATATGGCCCACTTCACTGACCCTACCCTCAACAAAACTTTGTGATGGGAAGAATCGGAGAGGAGCAAAATACGCTGGAACAAAGCCATCATGAAAAGTCTCACCTAGAAGCGATGCTGCAAATAAATCAAATAACACAAAACCAAGGGCAATTGAAAACAATAACTGGCTTAAAACAGTCTTAATATAATACGATCAGAGAAGATGACCTGAGTGCACATTAGAAGTTTCAGTCAAATAGAGAATGGTATTATGGACATTGGAGACTCAGAAGGTGGAGGGTGGAAAGGGGGGAGGGTGAAAGGTCACCTGTCAGGTACAATGTGCGCAGCTGGCGGTGATGGGTACACTTAAAGCCCAGACTTATTCACCACGGTACAATGCAACTATGTAACCAAAAACTATTTGCATCCGCTAAGCTTTTGAAATAATTTTTTTTTTTTTAAAAAGAAGTTCTAACCAAGCATTGCTTAACCGCGGGACTTCTTAGTAAAATATTAAATTTGAATTTTCAAATTTTAGAAGCCTGATGATTTTAATGTGTGAATACCAAATTATCTTAATTCTTAATAACTCAGAAGACTATATACTACTAGGTAAGATTTGTTTGAACATAAAAATAAAGTTCTGTGGAATTCCTAAGTCTTTTGCACTCCAAAAATTGGGAGGCTGAGGTGAGTAGATTGCCAGAGCCCGAGGGTTCGAGACCCGCCTGGGTAACTTGGCGAGACCTCATCTCTACAATAAATCAAAAA
>NW_007246497.1:378307-439427 GCF_000164805.1 Carlito syrichta
CTAGATAGATGATAGATAGATAGATAGATAGATAGATAGATAGATAGATAGATAGATAGATAGATAGATAGATAGATAGATAGATAGATAGATAGATAGATAGATAGATAGATAGATAGATAGATAGATAGATAGATAGATAAAGTGAGAAATAGACATTCTGAACTGTCTTGGAATTCAGACTATGCAGAAAGGACACTTCAGCCCCAAGGTACTTTACTCACTAATACCATGCATTTTGGTGCCACCTGCTGGCAAGATGTGACATGACATGACAGAAGTTTATGACAAAGCAGTTATTGAGCACTATCTAGGTCAAGCACTGTGCCAGGCACAAAAGTTATAATGGCAAGCAAAAGAAACGACACCTTTTGCTATCAGATAAGGCAACCATTAATCAAATAATCACAAGAGAAGGATCAAGAGAAAAAGGTCCTAGTGGGAAGGATCGAAGAGTGCTGAGGCTGAAGGTAGGGTCTGAGTTCACAAGGTGAAGAGAGAAAATAGATGGAGGTGAAGGGTATATGCCGGGCATAGGACTTGTCAGTAGGAGTCCGGCTCACTGGAAGAAGAGAGGGAGGACATGGTAACTGGAACCCAGAAAGCTGAAGAAAAGGGAAGATGTTAGGAGTGACACATGAAGCTAAAGAGATGATAATAGCTAACGCTTGTATAGCATTACTATGCATCCAGAAGGTTTGTTATGTGTTTGCAAATATTAACCCTTCCAATTCCTCTTTAAAAAATCCATAAGATAGAGACCATTATTAACCTCACTGTATTAATGAGGAAACTGAGGCGTAGAGGAGAAGTTAAGTAGCTTCTGAAGATGGTCCAGCCGGTGAGCAGTAGAGGCAGAAATGGAGCCCTGCAAATCTTGTCCTTAGTTTCCTGCTCTGAACTTCACGATGCTGCCTCCAGGCAATGGACCACCAGAACTCTGTGGAGCATGTTATCTTTTCAACATCAGGCAGACACTGACATTTCCTGAGGAAACTGTGACATGACTAGCCTCCTGCTTTGAAGAGATCATCCTTCCCACGTGTGGAGAATAGATGGGAGTGGGGTCCAGCAGGGCAGTGGTCAAGGCTGGTGAAGAAACCAATGAACGCTGAGTGGGAGGAGGGCAGTACTCCCAGTGTGAATGAGGTGGTGACTGTGAAGGAGTGAGGTAAATAGATTTGGAATATGGCTAGAAACTACAATGAACAAAAGCTGGTGGTCGATTGACTATTTGAATGAGGTGGTAAAAGACCAGGAGAATTCGAGGATGACTTTTGAGTTTCGGAGTTTCACTCTGTTGCCCAGGCTGGAGTTGCAGGGGCATGCTCACTGCCACCACAGCCTCGACCTGCTGGACTCAGGCGATCCTCCTGCCTCAGCCTTCCTAGTAGCTGGAACCACGGGCATGTGCCAATACACCCAGCTAAATTTTGGATTTATTGTAGATACAAGGTCTTGCCAAGTTGCCCAGGCTTTTCTCGAATCCCTGGGCTCAGGCAATCCTCTCGCCTTTGCTTCCCAAAATGCTGGGATTACAGGCGTGAGCCACTGTGTCTGGCCCAAGATCATCTTTTACTTGAAAAAAAAGAGCCCAGCTTCAAGTGCTTCATTACAACTCCCCAACTTTGAGAACATTTGCAAAATGAAAACAAAATGCTTTTTCCTTAGAATATAAGATATTATGACTAGTTAATACTACATTTTAATGGAAAAGAGGCGATCCATTAAATGTCTGAAAACTGATCTTGGCCGGGCTCTGTGGCTCAGCCTGTAATCCCAGCACTTTGGGAGGCCGAGGAGAGTGGATTGGCTGACCCCGCGGGTTCGAGACCAGGCCAGGCAACTTGGTGAGACTTCGTCTCTACAATAAATCAAAAATTAGCCAGGTGTGGTAGCGTGTGTCTGTAGTTCCGGCTACTCAGAAGGCTGAGGCAGAAGGATCGCTGGAGCCCAGAAAGTAGACGCTGGGGTGACCGTGAGCATGCATGCCACTGTACTCCAGCCTGGGCGAAGGAGTGAGACTCCGATTCAAAAAAAAAAAGAAAGAAAGAAAACTGAGCTCTTCTTCCACCTGCTAGTGCTTGTTGTCATGCCTCTATCTCATCCTTTCTACTGGAGCCCTCTACTGTTTAAATGCTAGAAGAAGCAATAAAGCAGAAAGAAATGACTCAAGGCAAACTTGTAGATTAAGTCCAACCCAATACTAACACAAAACTTTCTTGGAGGGCACCGTATTGTCTTTCTTGCCAGAACCACTTGAAAGAATGCAAAATCTTTAGTCTAGTCAGACAGCAAAGGTATAATGGGAAAGGTCAGTAGATATGTAATATGGTGAATGTAATTATTTCAAACAACAACAAGATAATAACTATACAAGGAATTAGACATTCACACAGTGGAATACTATGGAGTAATAAAAGATGAAATGCGTGTATACCACATCATTTTAAAGAAAAATATGTACTAAATGGACAAGATAGATGGCTAGGTAAAAATAGTAGTTGACAGTATAGTGTATACAATTATAATTCCATTTAAAATGTAGGCATACACGCATGGAAGAGAGTCTAGGGCACATAGATGGCATCCTTGGTCATGTTTAGACAGAAGAATGACTTTTGCTTGTATATACTGTATATAAAGATCAGGCATTGATTTTAATCAAGGGAAAATGTAATTGTCTTTGGAAACTATAAGAATAAGGTACTCTTTGATAGGTAATTCTCTAGCATGACTTTACAGAGCCCTAATCTGTTCATGTTCAATTTCATTGTGTTGAACAGTCACTTGGACCACATTCTATAGCTACAATGTTCTTGTTCTCAAGGTTGTTGAAAATATTGTTATCAAAATTAATGGTGTGGCCAAATAAACTGACAAATTAAAGATTAAAAAAAATTTTAACAGCAAGGAATTGGGAGCTGAAAAAAAGTCAAAAGTTAAATAAAATAAAAATAATTAAAGTCATATGTAAAATAAAAACAAAATTACACAAAAAATATGAGAGAAACATGACTTCTAAAAAAAGATATGGAAATCTTAGTTGACCTTAGCATCAATATATGGCAAGAAGATGAAAAGACGGAGACTGTTAATTTGCAATTTTTAAAAGTATTCTTTCTGGATCAATGGAGGTAAGAATCTAAAGGGGTTTCACAGTTTCCAGCACTCTATTTTAAGGACTTTGACAAACTTGAAAAAAATGACCCAGGTAATGAAGAGCCTAAATGCATGCCTAATGAGATCCTTAGCTTGAGGGTAAGGGACTTATGGAAGACGTGATACATTTTTCAAATATTGAAAACTTTGAGATGTGAAAAGAATGAATTCTTCCCATATAAAGAACAGGATAAAGGCAAGAGAATGGATGCTACTATAGGTGAAAATGACAATAAAAGCTTCCTAGAAGCAGGAAACATACAAAAATACACTGGTTTAGCGATGGTCTGGTGATGGTTATTTCTGAGACTAGCATCCTGCATACTGTAAAAGCTCAAGCATGAGTGGAGAAACATGGACTTCGCAGCAACTTGGATGGATTTAGAGTCTGTAATACTGAGTAATCTATCACAGAAACAAAGAACTGAATACCACGTGTTCTTACTCATAAGTGGACCCTGAACATTTGCCATTATACTTTAAGAAAGGGTTGGCAGTAGCTGGAAACTGCCGGGGTTGGGGGGGGGGGCACATAACATCAAAAAAGGTACCAAAGCCGGGCTCGTTGGCTCAGCCTGTAATCCCACGCCTTTGGGAGGCTGAGGTGAGTGGATTGCCTAAACCCGCGGGTTCGAGACCTGCCTGGGCAAGCGAGACTTCATCTCTACAATAAATCAAAATATTAGCCGGGTGTGGTGGCGCGCGCCTGTAATTCCGGCTACTAGGAAGGCTGAGGCGGAAGGATCGCCGGAGCCCAGTAGGTCAAGGATGCGGTGGCCGGAAGCGGCCACTGTGCTCCAGTCTGGGCGACAGAGTGAGACTCCAACTCAAAACAAACAAACAAACAAACAAAAACAAAAAAGGTACCTGATCTCAAACCAGGCAAAGTGGGGACCAAAGGTAGGCCCAAACTTTACCTGTACAATGACCACTTGCATGACTAATCCTGAATTATACCCCACACCTTTAAAACAAAAATAAATAATAAATAAACGTAAGAGTAACAAAAAAATGAATAAAAAAACACGACTGCCACTTTTGTGTTCTTGTCTCAGAGCACACGGTACCTATGGTATTAAATTACCCATAATGTCTTTGGCTTCAAAAGGAATAAAGAAAACTATGCAGAAAAAATGGGAATGGGAGATAGCCTGATTGTTAAACCAAAGAGAGTTAAGGAAAAGGCAAACATTAACAGACAGAAGAGAATGAGGGTAAAATGGGAAATTATTATTATTTTTTACTTTCTATTGTCACTGTCTCCTGTGCCTTTTTAAACGTACACTCTTGCTTTTAATTTTTTTAACTACCATTTTCTCCCTCTTAAAAAATGGACACGGTCTTGCTTAGTGAATTCCAAGACACAGGATTCTAAGCAGAAAAGTTTACAACCACAATAACCACAAAGTTTGTATAGTAATAAACATTCTAAGGTATTGCACAAAGTGAGAACAAAACAAAGTCAAAGTGCAGTTTAGATATCGTGATGGAAAATGAATTTATAATGAGTCATTAAAGAGAGTTGGGGACACATCCTGTCAAGATTACCTCACTAAGTCCACACTTCTCTCTTATACAAAAGCTGCTAGGCCTTTCCCAATCATAAAAAAATAATGACATAAAAAAATAGGTACATGCCTGGTGGGTCAGACCCAGTACACAGCTTCTAATGTTTCCTCCTCTCTCTTTTTTTCTTAGGAACTGTATTATTTTTAAAAAGTGTTCCCAAGCAGACAAAGCCTGGGGTTGTCTGTATAAGCTAGAGTTACCTGTTCTGGTGAACTGGAGGATTGTAGCCATGGTTTGCTAATTTAAACCTAATTAAATATAATGAGCAGATAGAAACAAGGAGCTGCGACTGGAGATAAGAAGGAATAGGACTGCTGTATTATAGGCATAGATGTATCTTAGCTGTTTAAAAGGTAGAAATAATTGTTGGTTCCTGAGAAGCAAGTGATTGGTTGGTCAGTGAATTCCTTCTTGATGAACAATAGATGGAGTGTCCAGTGCTGGGTTAAGGGAAAAATGATCTTACCTCAGATGGATCTCACGGTTTTGAAGGGAAGGGGGAGGGAGTCACATCTTATCATTTTCATTTGGAAACGTCATTTTTGATATTATCTTGAGTTCAGAAGAGGAAAGTAATCTATGCAAAATATTAGATCTTCCAAGTCATATATTCCTTGGTCATATGAATAAACAACTATCCTTCTTTATTGCCTTGGCCTATGTTAGTTGTGACATGCATAAAATGGCTAAACTTCTCTATACAATACAGCACTGCTAATACGTTGAGGTTGTTCTTCTGCAAAGAGAAAAAATAGTGATTGTTTTATAGGGAAACAAGCATAAATAAGAAATGGCTCTGGTGTAAAGTAGTTTAACTTGTAGAGTAAAAAAAGAGTATAAATCCCAACAATTATATAAGAACTTGCAATTGTATCATCATGTGCTGCATTTTCACATTTGGTGATGTTCGCCATCACTCACCTGTGGCGACTACACCTGTAATATGTGTTAAAGTATCTTCCCAGCACATGTTTTATTTATTTCTATAGATTGTAATGGAGGTAAAAATTAGATGCTCCTCAGAATTTGGCAATAACCTTGCTCGCCAAGGGTCAAAAATAGACTCAATATCTTATAAGACAGAGAAGAAAAGTACTTAAATAACCTTTTAAAAAATGGCTTGCAGGTTGTCAAAAGCTGACTGACACCTGACTTGATAAGTGAACATAACAAAATAAAGACCGTGACTTTCCAAGGGAAGTCACTGTATTAAGGCAGGGTTCAGTACTAGAAATTGACTCACTACCAACATTCTTTCATTCCAAAACATCCCATTATGGTGATGACACAGGAGTCCAAAAACTGCCACCAGCTCAACTAGGTCTCAAAGAGGAGGGCTGGAGGCTGGGACACTGCTGCTAGCAGAAAACAGTCACAGGCACCAGAAAATGAAAATGGCCTCAGCTTCTCGTTTCTCCCAAAGATTGCACCAATGTAACACAAGAGAGTCTACTTCCCCTCCAGAACCCTAGAAATGCCCACTAGACAGAGGTGAGAATGGATGCTCAGTGCCAATCTGTGCTACTGCGAAGGTCATCAAGTGCCCTTCAAGGAACTAGCATGACTTGCTTTCTCATCATAGAGATGAATGCATGAAATCGTCTCATCCTGATTTTTTTTTACTTTATTTTATTGTAAAGATGTGGGATACAAGTCAGAATTAGGTACATAAGTTGTCTGTGTGCAGGTGAAGTTTGGGTCTCCCACTGGTCCTCCCTTTCCCTAGTTTAGGATCAGGTACCCTTAATGATATTATGTGCCCCCAATCCACCCCAGCAGTATTCCGCTGCTGCCCATGTTCAGGATTCACTTGTGAGTGAGAACTCATGATGTTCGGTTCTCTATTTCTGTGTTAGATTACTGAGTATGATGGACTCTAAATCCATCCAAGTTGCTGCAAAGTTCATAATCAGTCTGATTTTTAAAAACTTTTATATTAGAGAACAATTTCTCTTTGGTTGGATCCCATGTTTACCAGACAACCTTCTGATTATAAATATGTTTTCCATGTCTCTTGCCAACTTGGGCAGAATGCACTGGCCAAAGAATTATAGTTTTGGGGGGACATATTTCACATGTTAATTGCTGTATTTTCTCAGTGTAGAAATTCTGACTATAGCATGTACCACTTATTCTAAAACAACCTTAAAGAAAAAGAAACACCACCGTATTAAATGAATGTCTCCACTGTAAAAAAAAAAAAAAATTGTCATTTCAATAATGTTGGAATGTTTAAAGAAATTGCAATGTAACATTAGGAAATGCAGTGAAATTTGCATCCTGATTTTACAATTTATGTTTTAAAATTAATTAAATCGATTCTGAGAACTGGATCCATTTCTATATGCTTATACACTCTGGCATTCTGGTATCTAAGCCAATATAGCTGAAGGCCAAACTCTGGACTGTGGTACTTTGACCAGGAAATTTATCCTATTCAGATCCCCTTGGTGGCCAGCCTACTCTGAAAAGATAATATCTCTTCTGGCCTTTTGTCCATATCACCTGGTCCATGGAGAACTGTAACACTGTTAAGTCAATGTCCAATTATACAGTGAAATTTAGTAGGGCAAAAAACCAGATCCAATTCAGATTCCTCCTACCTTAGGTAATCAGAAATAGCACAGTCTTGGAGGCAGTAGTTTCCCTGCCTATGAGGCAGCATTATTCTTATCTTTGCTACTTTGTTGTTTCACATGTACCTGGAGTAATGATTACCAGTGGTACCTAAGATACCATTTTATAAAAAACTGACAAAATAAGGTAAACAATCAGAACTTTGTGACCTAATTATGTAGCAGAGCTACCCACCACTGTCAACTTTCATTATTTACCAAATTAATTGCAAGTTTGAGAGGTCATATAAAAACAAAATATCAAGTGAGTAGCTTATACCCAGGCTTAAAAATCTAGGAAATATGACAGAGATGGCTTCAAAAACACTATATGTGCATGTTTACATATTATCTTCAATAAATGGGAAGCTATATGTGCTATTCCTGGCTTTGCTACTTTCTATTCCTATATCTTTTGGTGAGTTATTACTGTCACCTAATCTGTTTATTCACTATAAAATGGAGAAAGGACTGTCTACCTCACACAGTTATTGTAAAGACGAAAATGAAGTAACATAGGTAGAATGCTTAGTACAGAGCTTGACAATAAGAAATACTTCATGTAGAGTAGTTACTGTTACAATTATTCATAAACACATAATTGTTTGGGAAGGAAGCTGATACATAGCACAACATGAGTAAATGTTGGAATATTATTCCATGGAAGAGAACATGCATCCATGAACTTGAGTGGATTCTACATGGGCATAGCTATGAGTTTAATCAAGAATGCTTTCAAGTGGCGCAGACGGCTTTGTATGTGGGTAGAAGAAAGATTTTCAGGCATGCAGGGCAGATGATCAGCAGCAAACATTTTTTGTTAGGGACTTTGAAGTGAGCTATCTCCAGCACTGTCAATAAGGATCACATCTTCCATGAATCAGTTATCAGAAGACCCATGTTGCCCTCGTCCTATTTAGACCTGTCCTGCAAAGACCAGGGAATTTCTACTAGTATTTGCATTTGGTATACAGTCACAAACCAGGTTTAAGTATAAATACCATTTACCTCGAAGAATTTATCCATCTTACTCATATATCTTGCATATTTTTTCCTCTAATCCTGACATAATTTGGAAAAGCAGCATTCTGGTGGGTATTAGTTTTCAAAGATAAATTCATGATAGGGTTCACAAATCTTTGCAAATGAGTCAGATAAAAGAAGATGGAGAAAAAACACAATCACAACTGAATAAAAACTGCAAAAAAGACCAGGGTCAGGAGTCCGTAGAGACTTGGATAAAAGAAGACAAATCTCTGAAGTTTATCCATTCTCCCTCAGCCTTTTGTTGTGTGCTGTTTGCTTCTGGTGCTTTGGTTAGTTTCAGATAGGAGAAAGTGCTGAGTCAGCCCTGAGCACAAAGGAAGTCATTTCTTCTCTGATGAGTCGGGTCTAGGAAGTGTCTTCATGGCCTTCAAGCCTGTGAGAACTTTTCCACATAACTTCTTCCCTCTTTCATGGCTGGCAACAGCTATTGGTGTCATTGGAATGATTTCTAATTCTACATTTTTAGGTCTGATACTCAGTTGAGCTTCAGTTTTGCATGTTCAACTACCTGCAAAAATCTACAACTGTCAGTTATCTCAGCACCTCAACCCAACAAGAGCAAAACCAAACTAACCATCTAATGTCCCTAGTCTTTCTCCACCAAGCATAATTTTTTGTTATTTCATTCTCCTAATTTTAGCATTCCTTTCCTAAGCCCCTCCATTCCTTCATGCACACAGGCTAAACCTTCCCAATAGTCTTTGACTCTTCTAGTTCTCTAGTTCTTACCATCCACCATGTCTTTGCCCTCCATATCTACCAAATTCACCTTTATCTCTTTCCATTGATGATACCCTAGTTTAAAGTCTTGTTTAAGCTTCTTATGGCTTTCTAACTTTTGTAATTGACTCATAACTGGTTTCCTTTCCTCTTATCCCTTCTTAATGCAATACATCCTCACTCCACTGTAAAATCAATCTTTACATTATATAAAACCCTAATTATGCCTTAAAATGTTCACATGCTTCTCACTACTTCCTACCAATAGACGAGAATCTTCTTAACCCAGAAGACAAGACTCTCCGTTATCTGTCCCTTGATCTCCCTAGATGTTTATCTTCCATGATTCCTGTATTCCTATGTAAATTCCATTCAAACTGAACTATAAATACCCATCATCTCCCTTGCCCTTTGAATGAGACTCTCTGCAGTGGGTGTTTTACACTGGCTGGTAGAAATGTGTCACTGGATTAAGCTCTGATCTCTAACAACAGTGACTACTTTGGTGACACACTCTGTGAGCTGCTTCCTTTCCTTGCCTCATTTCTCTAATGATATTCACCTCCTATAGTAGACTGGCTATATCAGTGATCCCAAAGTTTCACCCTTCTCTGTATCCATATACTTTGCCATGTGACCTTGTCATTCCTCTCACTAAAGAGAGAATATATTTCCTCATCTTTTGAATCTGGGTTGGACTTATGTAGAAGGTATGAGATTGCTCTTCAGAGGCCTCCAACTACATGAAGGACATTGTCCAGGGGCCTCAGCCTCCAGCTGCTATGATCTAAAATTCATCACTGCCTCTCCACTGAGGAAACACTTCCTCTAGACTACTCCCAGTCAATGACCGCTCATTCTTGTGACACACAGGTTGATGACCAACTTTGGCTTGAGGACTTTTCAATGTCCTTGCCACAGTATTTTAAAATTGATGAACAGTCTAGGATACTGCCACTCAAGTTTCTTTCCCTCTCTCATTCAGGCAGGTCAGATTTGCATCATAGTCTCATAGCTGTCCTAGCCTTTCCAAGATCACCTTCCATTTTCTTTCATGGCGGTTTTTCATAACCAAATTCTAGTTGGTTTAGTTCATTGTTGCTTGTCTTGACATCTGATTCTTGGACTTTGTGACTTTTCTAGAGTGATAGCAGACATGACAAAAGCAGAGACTCTAAAATCTACTTGCTTATTTCCTCTTTTTCTTGCCCTCTGTCATCTTCATGAGAAGAAATATGCTCTGTCCCTTGTCCTAGGAGGAGGAGGAGAATTGTGTGGAGCAGAACAAAATCAGCCCAATCATCTCATGTGAGACCTTCCCAGATCAACTCACAGTCAGCCAACCCCCAATAGGGAGGAGGTCCAGCCAAGATAGCTGATCCTGGCTCAAGTAAGCATAGTGCCACAGACTCCTAAGCTAAATAAATGCTGATTATTGTAAATGCTCATGTATATAGCATGGGTTGGTGCTTATTCAGCACTATTAGATCAACAGAAAAATTATAAGCCCAAGTTCTGACACCAGAATCAATCAAAAGTTAGCTAGGTGTGGTAGCACACATCTGTAGTTCCAGCTACTTGGAAGGCTGAGACAGAAGGATCACCAGAGACCAGCAGGTTGGGGCCGCAGTGGCTATGAGTGTGTCACTGCACTCCAGCCTGGGTGACAGAGTGAGACTCCAACTCAAAAAAAAAAAAGAAAAAAGAAAAAAATTATAAACTTTCCTAATAAATTACTTTTCCTCAAATCTGTAGCTGGAGGAACCTGACCTGAGACAATATGTAAGTGCTTTTTTATATTGTGTTGCAAAATATGCACTCAGTAGTGATGATGTGAAAACATCATCCTTACTTTCCAAGAACCCTGAGCTGAGGAACAAAACCTGGCACTTTGTGTAGTACCCAAGATGAAGGTAAGTGGAGTAAAGATTCAACACAAAGCTTTCTGTAGGGTTTCCTGAGTCCTCTCGGGTTTAGAAGGGAGGTATAGAATACTCCTGATTAGAAAGGCATCTTGTCAGTTGACCTCTGTGCCCATCCCCAGGCTGAACTGAGAGATGTTGGTGTTACAATAGGAACTGATATTCTTGTCCTTCCCACTTAAGATAAACAAGGAAACTCCAGATCCACCAGTACATCCTTAACAGAAGCTATCATCTGGGTCAAACTGGACAGGTTTCTGCTGCTTGGCTCAAAGAAACAACTAGCTAAAGTGGATCTGTTAACAACTTGACAAGGAAGGAGAATATTTCTGCAGAGACATTCTGCTTTCCTACAAGGATAGAAACAAGTCAAGTAAACAAAGTAAACTAGTTGAGTCTATCAGAAAAGTTGAAATGGCCAGGAGGAAACTTCTGCCCGGCCCTTAGTGGCTGTGTTAGGGATGTGAAAATGGAGATAGGCCATTCATCGTTGTTCTTTAAATAAGGACAGATACAGATACCTGTCAACTTGGTATCTCCAGTCCCTGGCTCAATGTCTGGTACACACAGTAGAAATTTCACACATCTTTGAATATGAAAATTAATATGACTACATTCCAGATCCAATAAAATTTTCAGAAAAAAAAATTATTAAAAAAACTGTTAATTTTGCAATCATTAAAAGTCCTGTGTTATTGTGGTAATCCTGACTTGGCCACTTCCAAACAGAATGGCTTCATCTCTCTCTGACTCAATTTCCTCTTCTCAAAACTGGAGGTGAAAATTGCACTAACTCATAAGGTTGTTACTAAATGAATAGCAATTGAAATATGTCAAGTGCTTTGAACATAACCTGGCATTTGTTAACTCTTTTATCGGGTGCTCTCTAGCAGAAGGGGTGTTAGTAGCACTACAATCAAACTACATTATCCCAATATATTATACTACTCAGTTAAAATGTAGGTAGGAGAGGATAATAGTAAAAGCTTCACTAAAACTTTCCCCATGTCTAAGTGAAAAATAAGTCTTAGTTATCAATCTATAACCCACACTATAAAACATTTTGTTGGAAATTGTTTCCAGAAATGCAAACAATTAATACATAACTAAAATTATTATGGGATTTGGACTCTTGAATAATAGTAAAATGTTAAGATTGTTTCAAATTTCTGAGTTGCAACACATTTTAAATCTGCTTTTTTCTACAATGTTTTGTGTTCACCTACTCTTCTCCTAAGTCCTAAGTTCTGAGGGAACTCACCAAGGAGTGAGTGTCTTAACTGTCTATCTTTGGCTCATTTTCCCGTTTGCCTTTTGTGAGTACCTAACCTCTCTGTGCCTGGGTGGGTGGTTTCCTGTCTGTGTTTTGTTTGAACCTGTTCCAGGGCTTGTGGTTTTTGGCTAGGCTTGTACTTTGTGTTATCACCCTCCTGCATATTTAATGATGGTGTTGATTTTGCAATTTGGGCATATGACTCCTGCATTTCTCAGACGGACTTATAGGAATCCTTCATGCCCTGGTTTGCATGTCCTTTTCTCCTTTTACACTCACACCCAGCAAGCTCCATCAAGCCTAATCTTCAAGCTTAAACATTTTCTTTCATTTCAAGATGAGAAACATGTTCCGAGTAGTGGAATCCTAAAATTATTAGATAGAAAATTTATTTAAGCTACAGCAACTAGGAAACAATGTGAAAAGAAAAAAATTGTTTTTCCTACCTAGGTAAAGAGCAAGACAATAATTGGAGAATATGAATTTGTCATGTGTCTTCAACAGAAGCAAAATAGAAAGTTAAGAATACAAAATTATTAGAAAGATATGGAGGAGACGCTTTTTTTGTTGTTGTTCTGTTGCCTCCTTGTTCATAAAATGGGATGTCTCTCTCACTAAAATATTAAGTTTTTAGCTTTCTCCCTCTCCTTTACTAAAATATCTCTGGAAAGAGATAACTTGTTAAGCTATTACATTATTTATGTCTTAACACCAATGTCATATGAATCTCTCTCTTTCTCTTTCTCTCTCTCTGTTTCTTGTTCTTTCTGTCTATTCATCTTGATAATTAGATCAAAATACCATTTGATGAGGAAATAGGTAGGAGTCTGAAATCTTCAAAAGCCATTTCATTTACTCAACAAGAATATGCTGCAAACTCATTTTTCTATCAGGTACTATACTAGACACTAGAAGTAGAGATTTAAACAAGACAGATGTACCTGAAACTTCTAATAAGTTGTCTGAGGAGAGGGCCAGACCAGTCACGAAACAATTTTGACCTTAAGGCTTCCTCTGAGCTAAATTTTTATACCATCAGCTGGGTTTTCTTTCAAATATCTTGGGTTAGTGTGTGAAGCCACACCACTCAAACTTCACTCAGTCTCCACCATGCTGGCGTCATCTTGGTATGGACTCAGACTTCATGACCCCATTTTAAGAGCACAAAACAATGCATAAGCTTTTATTCTCTTCCCATTTCGCCATTTTTCAGAGGAAACCTGAGCTTCTCAGAACCACCTAAACTTACTTGGCATGTAAGCAGGAGCTGATACTACTGACAAGGCTGTGCTGATGAGACAGGAGGTGGGCATCCCAGGAGCACTGCGGCTCTCTGTCAGATATTTCTAGTTCCATGTGTTGTCCTTTTGGGAGCTTCTAGCTACATCTCTATTATGTGGAAAATCATGATTATTATCACCAAGATTTTAAATTATCTTAATGGGTAGTTAAAGAGTGTCAAGGGATTCAATGTGAGTGTTCACGGTGAATACAGTTGTTATCTGTAAATATGATTTATCTGACCATCCTATATAGGAAAATTTCTTACTGTGCTAAACACAGGCATTTTTCCCTTTAAAAAAAATTGGCTGCCTAAATGTCTCAAATCGCCTTGTAGTCATGGTCAATTCAGAAAATACCTACCCAGTTGATTTTACAAAGATAACCTCTGTAATATTAAAGACTTAGAATCATCACTTTGCTTCCAGTTTGACAGTGCTTAGGTCAGTAGGATTGACAAAGGAAACATTTAGGATAAGAAAAATAAAGCTCAGGGGAACCATATGGTATGTATACTAACTTCAGATTTTAAATGACCATGGCCTCAAAATACTTGAGCAACAAAAATTTCAAGTGAAAAAATGCAGAAATTATATTGAAGAAGATATAGTTTATGTTTAAGAAAGCCTAAGATATAAATACTGAACCAAAGATAAATTAATTAGCCAAGTGACTGTTCACTTTATTTAAAACATGTTTGTTTTGCATAAAGAATCATATGCAATTTATTTAAATAATAAGCACCTGCACATTAAGTATGGTTTTACTATTCAAAATTTTATTACCCATAATAACAATGAAAAATGTACACTAGATAAAGTGAGTCAATTCACCAAGTGGAAGCTCGCTTAGTGAAATACAGTGCCCAGGTTTATAATAGTTTCCAACATTTAAAATATAAAACCCCAAAACTAAAAGCTACTCAGAGATACTAATAAACAATGCAGAACTGATTACATATTATACAGGAATGACAATGTCAAAGAAGAAAAGATATGACTAATCCAGAAGTTGATATTTTGAACAAGTTTATCTTAAAGGGACAAGATTAATTAAAGTAGTATAATTATCAAAGTGAGTGACTGTTGTTGATGTGGAAAGGGAGGAGTTGAGGTGGGGTGAACTCCCAACCTTAGGTCCTAAGGCCTATGACTCACAAATCTCAAATGTGCTCACCTGTGGCCTCTGGGTGCCATGCAGAACCCTGAGGAGAGGGTGAGGTCACAGGGTGGATTTTGTTAGCTCACCCTCTTATTTCTCCAAGAAGCCTCAGCTAACTCTTATGTGCCTTGGCAAATCACAAAGACTAAATCTGTAGTTTGGTCATGCAGACCTATAGCCTCAACACAGACCACTGTCTGGGTGATCAGCCCCCACATACTTTTGATGCATGGCCTTCCTCTGTGTGTTCTGCTCCACTCTCCATCAACTCATTCCAGGGAGAGGTGTAAGATGAGCCAGATGCCCTCCCCTCTTGAATGGTACTACCTCTTGATTTTACAGTCTCATGCAACTGCATTCTTCTTTATATAAACAGATTCCACAGAAAACTAGAGGTGTTAAATTGTGTCATCCCTGCCTCATTAGAAGACTATGAGGAAATCCAGCAGATCTCCAAAAAGACTCCTGTAATTACAGGTGATAGTGACAAAGGCAGAACTTCAGATCTGCTGTCTTAAAGCCACAGTATACTAAAACTAGAAAAAAATACTTTTCGTGAATCTTTACATAGTCTTCAGATTTTCATTAAATGCTTCCTACTAACCTTGGAACTAAGGGCACAAAGTCTGTAAGATATGTAATCTATTTGAAAGGGTGCTGCAATCTCTACTTACATTTATATCATTAGGTAAGCTAGAAATGGCAATTCTGTTTTAATTCACATATCAATGCTGACCAGTCGGAAGTGACTTCTCAGGATGTCATGTTGATGAGGATTTAGAGATCGCATCTAGACTTTGAGGAAAAGCAGCTTCTGAAGTTCACCATGAACAAGCAAGGAAAAAGTGGTAGCATCATGCCTGTATTTTTTATCTCAGAGTCAGGCAGTTAGCTGTTATTTTTGCAACGATTTGGAACACTAGACAGCTTGTTCTCTAGGTTGTGACTTAAGAGATAAATGAAGAGTAAGAAAAACAAGCAATCTACACATTTTACTTCTTATGTCATTTGGAAATGTCTTGAAGTAAATGATGGCTTCGATAATGATAAGACACCTCACGATGCCCCCCCAAACAAGTCCTGATAGTCCACATCTATGAAATGTGATAGAAGTAAATAAGAAAAATAACTTAGAATGTATTAAATTCTGCTGTTCAGACTGAATAATTATAAATTAATAGTTATACTCCAAGTGGAGGACATGAAACTTCAGGGAAAAAAAAGCCTATTTTGCCCATTCTCCACCCTCCACTGCCACATAACCACAGATTATCTACATGAATGACTGAGATAGCATCACCTGTGCTTTCTGATAGTTCAGTGTACAAAAACTTTGTTTTATGCACAAAATTATTTAAAATATTACATAAAAATCACTTTCCGGCCATGCATATAAAAACATAAATAAATTTTGTGTTTAGACTTTTATCCCATTTCCAAGATACATATTATATGAATGCAAACATTTCAAAATGAAACCAAAAAAATCTGAAACACTTCTGGTTCCAAGCATTTTGAATAAGAATTCTCAGTCTGTATTTGCTCTGTTATTAGATTAGCTCTTGGATCCCTAGAAGATAGGGAAGTTAATCTTCACAAGAGGGCTACTGTGCTTCCAGGAATCAAGTACTTATTTGTTCTATGCAGAAGCTAATGTGAATCTTCTCTACAGGAAAGCATCACCCGTTAGGCCTTCATAATTCCCACACGTATTGAGTTCAATAAATTAAGACTCATGATAAACTCATACACTCGTTAAACTCATTAAAGCTTATGATAAACACACAAATAATTTATTATGACCGAGATAAATTAAAAGCCATAAGCAGCAGATATTGATCCCCAAGGACTTCTGATATTGAAATTATCAGGCACAAAATATAAAATAATTTTGTATGAAATGTTAAAAAGAAATAATAGAAAAAATGGGGAAAATGAGCAAGTGACACGTTAATAAAATATGGGGCAGGCACAGTTAATAAAATATGAGCCAGGCACACAAAAATGGTTCATGCTAGTACTTCCAGCACCCCAGAAGGCTGAGGCTGGAGGTTTGCTTAAAGCCAGGAGCTTGAGACCAGTCTGGGCAACATTGTGAAACCCAGCTTTAGTGAAAAAATTTTTTAAATGAATGAAGTGGTGCATACCTGTAGTTACAGTTACTTGGGAGGCTGAGGTGGAAGGATAGCTTGAACCCAGCAATCTGAGTCTGTTATGAGCTATGATTGTATCACAGCACTCCAGCCTGGGCAAGAGAAAGAGACCCTGTCTTTAAAAAATATATATGACCAAAACAATTTGAAAATAAGCAACAGTGATTTAGTAATTTTAGAAATAAGAAATAATATAATTAAATGAGTTATAATTATCAAATGACTTGAATAATAGCATATTAGACATTGATGAAAAAAAGAATTGGTGAATCTAAAAGTATATCCTCAGTTTATAGCACAAAGAGAAAAGTTGAGAAACATAAAAGACCTTCGAAGACACAAAAGATAAAGTGATGGCCTAACATACATCTAGTTGGAATACCAGAAGGAAAAAAGATAAAAATTTGAGGACAAGTACAATTTGAAGAGGCAATAGCTTTAAGTATTCCAGTACTAGTGAAAACCACAAATTCATAGACTTAGAAATCCTAACATACTATTCGGCGCACATGCACTTAATTGTGGTGAAACTGATAAGCACTGAAGAAAGGTAGGACAAATATGAACATGCACTTAACTGTGGTGAAACTGATAAGCACAAGGTAGCTCACCTAAAAACAGAAGAAAGAGTGTATATCCTTCTTAAAATTTACTCAGTAGAAATCGATTGAAAACTATAAAATAATTCTCTCCACAATCAACATCAATCCCACATAGCTTTATAGGCATGTTATATCAAACTTTATATGACAGAACATTTAAATTCCTCTGCTTTTCTAATGAAGAGGAAAAAGAAACTGCTTCTCAGGTCACTTAAAGAAGTAAGATAAAGCTGGGCATGGTAGCTCATGCCTGTAATTTCACCCGGCATTTTGGGAGGCCAAGGCGAGAGGATTGCCTGAGCCCACGGATTTGAGACCAACCTGGGCACCTTGGCGGGACCTCATCTTTACAGTAAATCAAAAAATCAGCCTGGCATGGTAGTGCATGCCTGTGATTCCAGTTACTTGAAAGACTGAGGCAGAAGGATTGCCTGAGCCCAGCAGTCGAGGTTGCGATGTCCATGAGGGTGCCACTGCACTCCAGCCTGGGCGACAGAGTGAGACTCTGACTCAAAAAAACCCCAAAAGATACAAGATAACCAAAACAAAAAGTGACAAAAGAACAAAAACAAAAAGAAGTTACTAGCTAATTTCACCCATGAACAAAGATGCAAAACTTCTTAACAAGATAGTATAAAAGCAAATCCAGCAATGCATAAAAAATAGTGCACTATCAACAAGTTTAGCCTAACCCTAGAAAGCACAGATAGCTTAACCTACGAACAATCAATAACGCAATTGATCACAATAATATATTAAAGAAGAAAACCTATATGAATATCAGTATATGAACAAAACAATGCTTAATTTCTATAAACATATTTATTGTAAAAAAAAAAAATGTCAGAACCTTTGGTAGAAAAATTTTGGTAGAAAAATAAGAATAGAAAGAAACTACCTACTATGGTCAGAATGTTGATGTTCCTGGCTCACCTCCAAAATTCACACTTTGAATTTGAAACCTAACCCCTCAGGTGATGATATGAGGTGGTGGGCTTTTGAGGGAATGATTAGGTAATGAGACTAGTGCCCTGATAAAAGAGGTCACAGGGAGGTAGCTGGCTCCTTCTGCCATATGAAGGAACAGCCAGAGGCACCATCTGTGAACAAAGAAACAGGGCCTCACTACAAACTGAATCTGCAATCTGCTGGCACCTTGATATTGGGCTCCCAGACTCTAGAACTGTGAGAATTAAATTTCAGTTTTCATAAGTTACACTGTCTAAGGTATTTTATTATAGCATTCTTTTCTTTTTTTAATTTTTATTTTAAAGATGTGGGGTACAATTCAGGGTTGGGTAAACAATTGGTCATTGTACAGGTGAAATTTGGGCCTCCCTTTGGTCCCCACTTCACCTGGTTTGAGATCAGGTACCCTTATTGACAAACTGTTCCTCTCTCTCCCTCCCCTGGCAGTTTCCCACTACTGGCAATCTCTTTTTTGTAGTATTACGATAATTGTTTAGGGTCCACTTATGAGTGAGAACATGTGGTACTCATTTCTTTGTTTCTGTGACATATCACTCAGTATTACAGACTTTAAGTACATCCAAGTTACTGCAAAGTTCATAATTTTGTCTTTCTTTTTGGTTGCATAATATTCCATTGTGTATATGTACCACATTTTTAAAAATCCAGTCCACTTTCAATGGATAGCACAGTTGGTTCCATATTTTTGCTATTGTGAATAATGCTGAAATAAACATGTATGTGCAGTATCTTTTACATAGAGTGATTTGAGTTCCTCCAGGTCCATTTCCAGAAGGGGGATTGCATATAGAAGGTCAATTTTTAGATCTTTTAGGAATCGTCAAACTGTTTTCCCGAGTTTGTACTAGTTTTCACTCCCACCAAAGGTGTAGAAGTATTCCCTTTTCCCTGCATCCTCTCCAGCACTTGTTTTTTGAGTTATGGGTGATGGTCATCCAGACTGGAGTTAGGTGGTATCTCAGTGTGGTTTTAATTTGCATTTATTTGATGATTAGTGAGGTCAAGCATTTTTTAATGTATCTGTTGGCAGCTCATATATCCTCTTTTAAGAAGAGTCTACTCTGCCTGTAATTCTGGCTACTCGGAAGGCTGAAGTGGAAGGATCGCCGGAGACCAGCAGGCGAGGCTGCGGTGGCCAGGAGCGGCCACTGCACTACAGTCTGGGCGACTGAGTGAGACTCCAAATAAAAAAAAAAAAAAAAAAAAAAAGTCTATTCATATCTTTTACCCACTTTTTTTTTCCTGGTTCATACTTAAAAAAAAAAATTTTTATCATAAAGATGTGGGGAACATTTCAAGGTTAGGTACACAAACACTGATCATGCAAGTACCCTTGTTGATGAGACATTCCCCTCCCTCTCCTAGCAGTTTCTCTCAACTACCAATCCCACCCTCTCTCCCCTGACAGTTTCCCACTACTGCCAGTTGCTTTATATGGCATTATAATTGTTGAAGTTCAATTTATGAGCAAGAACATATGGAAATCTATTTTTTTGTGTGATAAATTACTGAGTATGATCAACTCCAAATCCATCCAAGTTGCTGCAAAGTCCATATATTTGCCCTTCTTTATGGCTGCATAATATTCCATCATGTATATGTGACACATTTTTTTAATACAGTCCAGCTTCGATGGGCAACATGGTTGGTTCCATGTTTTTGCTATTGTGAATAGAGCTGCAACAAACATACGTGTGCAGATATCTTTTTGGTAGATTGATTTGAGTTCCTCTGGGCATGTTCCCAATAGGGGAATTGCTGGGTCCTATGGAAGGTCAATTTCTAGTTCTTTGAGAAATTGCTACACTGTCTTCCAAAGAGGCTGCACCGGTTTGCATTTCCACCAGCAGTGTAGAAGCGTTCCTTTTTCTCCACATCCTTGCCAGCATCTATTGTTTGTTTTATTAATGATGGCCATTCTTACAAGGGTTAGGTGGTATCTCAGTGTGGTTTTGATTTGCATTTCTCTTATGATGAGTGAGGCTGAGCACTTTTTCAGGTGTCTGTTGGATGCCTGTATATCTTCTTTTGAGAAGTGTCTATTCATATCTTTCGCAAAGCTAACATTACACTGATACCCAAACTGGGTAAAGATCCAAAAAAGAAAGAGAACTACAGTCCAATATCCCTTATGAACATAGATGCAAAAATCCTCAACAAGATTCTAGCAAATTGAATCCAAAAACACATCTCAAATATCATCCACCATGACCAAGTAGGCTTCATCCCCAGGATGCAGGGCTGGTTCAACATTCACAAGACCATGAATGTCATTAAATACATCAACAGATGTAAAAGCAAGACCCACATGATTATTTCATTAGATGCAGGAAAAGCTTTTGATAAAATCCAGCACCGCTTCTTGATTAAAAAAAACCCTCAAACATCTAGGTATAGAAGGAACATACCTCAAAATAGTAAGTGCCATCTATGACAAACCCACAGCTAACATATTGCTAAGTGATCAGAAACTAGAATCATTTCCCCTGAAATGTGGAACAAGACAAGGCTGCCCACTCTCATCCCTCTTGTTCAATATTGGGATGGAAGTCCTAGCTCAGGCAATTACACAAGAGAAGGAAATCAGGGGTATCCAAGTAGGAAAAGAGGTAGTCAAGTTATCCCTCTTTGCTGATGATATAATTCTATACCTTGAAAATCCAAGAGAATCTGTCAAAAACATGTTTGCACTGACAAAGGACTTTGGGAAGTTCTCAGGGTACAAAACAAATGTGCAAAAGACTGTTGCATTTCTTTACACCAACAATAAGCAGGCAGAGATCCAAAGAAAACCACAATTCCATTCACAATAGCCACCAAAAAAAATGAAATACCTCGGCATCTTCCTAACCAGAGAAGTGAAAGATCTTTACAGTGAAAATTACAAAACACTGCTCAAAGAAATCCAAGAAGACACAAACAAATGGAAAAATATTCCATGCTCATGGATAGAAAGATTCAACATTGTTAAGATGTCCATCCTACCAAAGGCAATCTACAGATTCAACACAATACCCATTAAGCTACCAACTTCATTCTTCTCAGACCTGGAAATGAAAATACAGAAATTCATATGGAAACATAAATGACCACGAATAGCCAAAACAATCCTTAGCAAAAGAAACAAAGCAGGAGGTATCACACTTCCAGACTTCAAACTTTACTATAAGGCTACAGTAATCCAAACAATCTGGTATTGGTACAAGAACAGGCACATAGATAGACCCATGGAACAGAATAGAGATTCCGGAAGCCAAGCCTCAATTCCTCAACCAACTCATCTTTGACAAACAACAACCACTGGGGAGATGAGAACTTATTCAGTAAATGGTGCTGGGAAAACTGACCACATGCAGAAGATTGAAACAGGACCCCTACCTATCACCATACACAAAAATTAACTCTAAATCGATCAAAGACCTGGATGTAAAAAACCTCAAACTATAAAAATCTTAGAAAACGCAGGAGATACCCTTATGAAAATTGGAACTGGGAACCAATTACTAGTCAGAACCCTAAAGGCCAATACCTAAAGAAATAAAATAGACAAGTGGGGCCTCATCAAATTAATGAGCTTCTGCAAAGCAAAAGGAACCATCAAGAGAGCAGGGAGACAGCCCACAGAATGGGAAAATATATTTGTCAACCGTTTATCTGACAAAAGTCTAACATCTAGGATCTATAAGAAACTCAAACTTGCCAAAAGGAAAAAAAAAACAAACTGCCCACTGTTTTAATAGGGCTGTTTGTTTTGTTCTTTTCAGCATGTTTGAGTTTCTTGTAGATCGTAGATGTTAGACCTTTGTCAGATATACAGTTGACAAAGAATTTTTTCCCATTCTGTGGGCTGTCTCTTGATGGTTTCTTTGGCTTTGCAGAAGCTTGTCAGTTTGATGAGGTCCCACTTGTCTATATTACATCTTACAGCCTGTGCACTTGGCACTTTTGATCAGGAATTGGTTGCCAGTTCCAATTTCCATAAGCGTGTCTCCTGCGTTTTCTTAGGGTTCTTATAGTTTGAGGTTTTACGTTTAGGTCTTTGATCCATTTATAGTTGATTTTTGTTTATGGTGATAAGTAGGGGTCTTGTTTTAATCTTCTGCATGTGTTCAGCCAGTTTTCCCAGTACCATTTACTGAATAGGTTCGCTCTCCCCAGATAGGATGGCCATCTCAATAACTCAAAAAACAGCAGATGTTGGAGAGGATGCAGGGAAAAAGGAGCACTTCTACAATGTAGGTGGGAGTGTAGACTAGTACAGACTCTGTAGAAAATAATTTGGTAATTTTTAAAAGATCTAAAAATCGACCTCTCATACTAGCCCGCAATCTCACTACTGGGAATATACCTGGAGGAACTCAAATCACTCTACAAAAAAGATACCTGCACACCCCACAAACTTTCTTATTAAGACAGAGATATTCACTGCTGCCACTTCTGTTTGGCATTTTAAGGGAGGTTCTAGCTAACTAAGTCAAAAGAAAAATTACAAACTTTGGGAAGAAGAAAATAAAACTACAGTTGTTTATACATTATATAGTTGTTTATAGAAAAATCTAAAATGATTTTCAAACACACTTTAAAAAAATTATTAAGGATTTACAAGAATGTTGGAAAAATATCAACATGTTAAAAAGTAGAAAAGTTCCTATGCACTAATGATCATTAATTGGAAATATTTAATTTAAACATCTCATTCAATAAGAGCAAGGAAAATTACAAACTTTGGGAAGAAGAAAACAAAACTACAGTTGTTTGTACATTATATAGATGCACAGTCATTTATCTATCGCAAACAGATATGGAGAGAGCATTAAAAATTATATTGAGGAAAATATAAGAAGACCTGAAAAATAAAGAAATGAAACATGTTATGAGTAAAACATCTCAATATTTAAAGATGTCATTGCTCTTCATTTAATCTATAAATTAAATGAATTCTAATAAAAACATTATTAAGACTATTTGAGGAATTTGATCAGTTCATTCTAAAATTTATTAAAATTTGTGTGGAAGCAATACATAAGGCCAAGGATGCTAACACAAATTCCTTAAAATCAAGATGAAAGAACTTGTTTTATTAAAAATAAGGACTTCCATAGACCTATAGTAATTAAGACAGTGTAGTGGTTCAGAGATAAACCAGTTAAGCAATAGAAGAGAGTAGAGAAACCTAGCAATCCTACCAGATATGTGAAGATTTGGTATTTGACAGAGGTAGCATTTCGGTCCACTTGGGGGAAAGAGAGACTATTCTATAATCGAAACTGGGACCATTCTCTATCTACAGGGAAAAAAATAATAATGTTGAATTCCTACTTACATCAATCTCAAAGGTTAGTTTTAGAGGAATTAAAAATGTGACAGGTAAAATTTTTTATTTTTTTTTTTACCTCAGAGTAAGAAACAATTTATTATACAAAGAAATATTTAAAATTACGTTGATAATCTAATGACATAAAATTGTATTTTAAAACCTTTCCATTAAAGGACACTACTAAGAAATTGAAAAGATAAATTACAAACTAGTAGAAAATATTTGCAATATATATAACCAATGAAATCTTTTTATCCAGAAATGATTTTTTAAAAGAAAGGAAGACTAATATTAAAAAGATAAGCATTAAGTAGAAAAATAATAAGAAATATTAACATACACTCAAAGAAACAAAAAAAGATTAACATGTATTTAAAGAAAAGGAAAAACAAATGGTCAGCAAATACATGGAAAGATACTTAAATAATCTAATTCTGAATTTCCTGATCACAAATTTCCAAAAATCAATAGATACTACATTACCAAGTGTCAATGAAAATATGAAGTCACAGGAATGCTTACAAGTCACTAGTGGGAGTATAGTCCTTTGGGAAATAATTTGGTATCATACAAGGAGGAACCTCCAAAAACTGGAATTATTGTTTGGAGGGTGGGTCCCTTGTTAATTACTTTTCCTGCTGGGTAAGTATTCTAGGAACCCATCAGTGTACCAGTGTTGTGAGAGGTTGTGTCCAGCTTTAGTGAATTTTTTTTGAGATTCAACACATTTGCCCATTTCATGATGGGTGATTTATGAGTGCACTTCTTGCTGAGTATTCAGTAGTTTTTGACTAAAAACGGCCTGATCCCCATGCCCCACACATCCTATTCACCTAATCTTTTCCGATTGAATTTTTTTATTTGTTTGTTTCCCCAGATAAAAAAATGTCCTCAGGAAAGTGTTTTGTCAGTGTGAAAGAGGTGAAACAACAACAAAAAAATGGTAGAAGTACTAAAGGGCATCACAATTGACACATTCAAAAACTGTTTTGAGCAGTGGAAAAAGTATCTCAAAGGTGTATAGCATCAAGTGGAGAGTACTTTGAAGGTGACTAGAGTTTAAACATGTGACAATAAACACACAATTTTTTATAAATGACTTCTGGGTTTTTCGGATCCCCCTGGCATTTTAAAGTTTAATATAATGTATCCTTTATGACTCAGAAACCATCTTGAAATCACCAGAGGAAAGCCACAAACACAGTAATGCTAATTAACAAGAAACTGACTCAAAAGACCTATAACTTAAGTCTCTTTTATGGAGAATTCTATTACTTATATTGAAAAACATTCTAAATAGCATGGCATTTCATTTAAATACAAAAGAAAAAGCATGAGTTTTCACTATTGTCATTATTGTTTAATATGGTTTGGGAAGTTTTGTCAGAATAACACTCTAAATGATATGTGATAAAAATAGGAAACAGAAAGCATTTTGCTATTATTTTCAGGCACGATCACCTACAAGAGAAGTTTTTAAAAATCAAAGGAAAATGTTTTGAAACTTTAAAACCACTCAACAAGGGAAAATTTTCTAAGCAAGCATACAAAACCATATAGTTTTTCCATATCTTTAATAACCAGCAAGAAAATTGAGTGGATATTTAGAAATAAATTCAAGAGTTCAAAGTCTTCCAAAATAGAATAAGTGATAAGAACATAAACCAAGAACTGGTTATATGCATATACCATATTTCTGAGTGGAAAGAACTAATACTGCAGAAATGCCATCTTTTCTCAAAAGTAAGGCACCCACACACGTATGTTTATTGCCACACGATTCATAGTAGCACAAACATGGAACCAACCCTGCTGCCCATTGACAGTGGACTGGATAAAGAAAATGTGGCACTCAATGTAGTAGTATGCAGTCATAAAGAGGAACAAAATCATGGTCTTCGCAGCAACTTGGATGCAGTTGGAGACCATCAAACCAAGTGAACTATCACAGAAGCAAAGATCTGAATACCACACGTTCTCACTCATAAGTGGGCCCTGAACACTAGTCACATCAGCACAAGGGTGGGATCTACAGTTGCTGGGTACTGCTAGGGAAAGGAGGGAGAAAGGAGGATGGGGAACACATGACAACACAAAGCGTACCTGATGCACTACCAGGGGGAGTGAGGGCCACCTAGAAATCCAAACTTCACCTGCATGCAGCTTAACTATATAGTGAATCCTCACTTAACTATATAGTGAATCCTCTCTATAATAAATAAATAAATTGCCAAAAAAATAGCAATAGGGAAGGACTTGCCCTTTCATACTGAGAAATATATAATAAATCCATGGAATAATAACAATCTGGAATAGGCACAGTGATTTAAAAAATCCATAAAACGGAAATAAAGCATCCAAAAGGTCTTCCTTTCAATAGCAGCTGTTTTCCCTGAGTCCTGTGTCTGACTATTATTGACGGAGTCAAGATTTAAACTAGAGCCATCTAACACTAAAGCCTGAGTAACCAGCTCTCTCCCCCTTAAAAAATATGAGACCAACTAGAAATATTTAGAAAAGTGATTAAGAAATACTGGTCTACCAAATATTAAAGTACACCGCCTAGTTACAGTGAGTAAAACAACTTATTCGTGGGTCAGAAAACTTGGGACAGAACTTGACATATTTTAAGGACTCAATAAATGTTGTTGATTGACTAATTTATCAGATTCCCTGTGCAGAAACAGTTTAGCCCCAGAGGCCTAGATCAGTATTTGCTAAGCATTTTCATGTGATCAGAATTCCATTGGGACGGTTGCTAGAAATTCAGCTTTTCTCCACTCCTCGTTCCTACCTATCCCTAGGATGCTCATTCTGAAGGATCAAGGTAAGAAATTTTAATTGTCAAAAAGCCCCAGGTGATGTCTAACACAAATGGTCAAAGAAATACAACCTAAAAAACATCACTGTAAGGGAAGAGAATGGTATATCTAGAGAAAGCAAGAATCTGGCTGGCTGTGGAGTTTTGTTTTCTATTATAAATGTGTGTGTTGGCATTCTGATTTATAGGACAATCACTTATGTGTTTGGTTACTGAGAGCTCCCCAAGCAGTTGATCAACTTTTGGGGTTCAACAAAAACAAGTTTACAGATCTAAAACTAGAACTTTCGCCTCTTTCGTAAGCAGCCAGCTTGGCTTTTTCTGATGACATCCCATCTTATTACATATATTTTCATTTTTAAAAATATATATCACATTTTTATTATCCACTGAACAATTGATTGGCATTTAGGTTGATTCCACATCTCTGCAAGTGCAAATTGTGCTACAATAAACATATAAGTACAGGTGGGTTTTTTTTGTAAAACAACCTCTGTTTCTATAGGTAGATACCAAATAGTGGGATTGCTGGTAGATCTACCTTTCATTCTTTGAGAAATCTCCATACTGATTTCCATATCCCATGCTCATGGACTGGAAGAATCAAGATTGTTAAAATTACTATATTACCCAAGTAATCTATAGATTCAACACAACACTAGTCAAACAACTATCATTTTTCACAGAATTAGAAAAAAGAATTCTAAAATGTATAAGGAACCAAAAAAGAGCCAGAATAGCCAAAGCAACCCTAAACAAAATGAACAAAGTAGGAGGCATCCCATTACCTGTCTTCAAATTGTACTACAAGGTTTTAGTAACCAAAACAGTATGGTACTGGTGCAAGAACTGACACATGGACCAATAAAGCAGTATAGGGAAGCCAGAAATAAACCCAAATAATTACAACCAACCAACCTTTGACAAACCAGAGAATGATATACAGTTCACTTCTTTATTTTGATATGCCAGTTTTTAATCTATCAAAATACAGAGTGCTTAATTTTAGAATGTCAAAGCACTCTTATTTAAGGTTGTTCATTTTAATTTTTTAATGAACAAATAAAAATTACATGTATTTATGGTGTACAACATAATATTTTAATATATTAAGTATTATAAAATGGCTAAATCAAGTTAATTAACATATGTATTACCTCACATACTTTTTGTGGTGTTACATACATTTTCAACCTTCAATCGCTAGCAGGTACTCCTTCTGGGTTAGTTCCCTTCCCCTCCTCACAGTCTTGGTAATAAATAAATAATAAAAATTCATCACTTTCTCCCTTTGTCTCATCAGTATAAATTAATGGTGCATTCCTTCCTCCCTCAGCTGCTTCTTTTCATCTGTAAATATCTAGTTTCACAGAAAGCAATAAACCATCTTTTTTTAAACTCTCTACTCTTTGAACTTTCCTCTTCTAGATTAGAAACTGTAAAGATTGAGAACTCACTACGTCATTCTTACCGAGCTACTTGCCAAAGACCTATGACTCTCATTTTTCAGACAACAACAAAAACTACATGGTTATCGGAATGACGTGATGTAACTCTTACTCAACACTATTTATGCTAACTTATTCTTCTCGTTTTCCTTCTTCCCAAATAAAAAAACTTATTTCACCACGCTTACAATTCTGGGGGTTTTGACCCATCAAGAATCATGAAATGAATCTAGTGAATCTTGATCAACATTTTTTTTTCAAATAAAATAAAATATATTTGCATTGCAAATAGCTGAGGTAAATGTTTGTTTTAATTATACGTATATGCCATAAAGAAGGACAAACATGGATTTTGAAGCAACTTGGATGGATTTAGAATCGATCATACTCAGTGATCTATCACAGACACAGAGCTGGGAACCATATGTTCTCACTCATAAGCAGACCTGTAACAATTGTAATACTATAAGAAAGCTATTGGCAGTAGTGGGAAACTGTCAGGGGAGGGGAGTGGGATTGGCAGTTGAGGGAAACTGCTAGGGGAGGGAGGGGCATACCTCATCAACAAGGGTATCTATATAAGCAATGTTTGTATACCTAACCCTAAATTGTACCCCACATCTTTTTTTTTTTTGAGTTGGAGTCTCACTCTGTCGCCTAGACTGGAGTGCAGTGGCTGCTCCCAGCCACCGCAGCCTTGACCTGCTGGGTTCTGGTGATCCTTCCGCCTCAGCCTTCTGAGTAGCCAGAATTACAGGCACACGCTACCACGCCCGGGTGATTTTTGGTTTATTGTAGAGATGAGTTCTTGCTGCCCAGGTGGGTCTCGAACCCGCAGTCTCAGGCAATCCACTCACCTCAGCCTCCCAAAGGCACGGGATTACAGGCTGAGCCACCGAGCCCGGCTTGTACCCCACAACTTTATTGCAACAAAAATTATATGTATATGTGTGAAAGTATACTAAGTAGGGATAAGAAATGTATTTCCTATTTTGAGTCAATTGTGAGAAAATGTATGAAAACTTCTGAATTGGTAAAGTTAGATGAATTATATGGGAAGCAACAGCCTTTTATTTCCCTTTAACTGAATTCATATTTGATTACAAAGCTTATTTCTATTGATGACTGATGACTTTGCCTTAATAGTCGCTTAATTATCTCTGTTTAAAATCTATGTCTGCTTTAAGTAGCTCCCCAGTTCAGTTCTAGATCCTCTTATTTCCCATTAGGGTTTCCTTCTTTTCTATTTTCTGAGGAAATCTAAGCTTCAGGGGCCTTGTATATTGTCCTGGCATTCTGAAAATGATGTCTGGTCATCCTAATTTTCTCTGTCCTTGCTGACAACTTCTGAGCATTCCTTGAGCTGGACTAATCTCCATCTTTGTGGTCTGATACTTTCTTCAGAAATTAGTGACAGTCAACAAGACACATTTTCATTGTCCATACACTCTGTCCTACCTAGGATAACGCTAAGCACAAGGTTTCCTTTTAGGTACTTTAATATCCTCTCAGGGATGTCGGGGAATGCTCCTTCTTTCTCATATAGTAGAGTACTACTTTTGCAACTCAAAGGCTTTCAGAGTTCTATTCATGTAATTTGCTTACACAATTCAATCAGAAATGTGTGTTAGGTCTGTACTGCCCAGTTTCTGTGACAAAGCAAATGTACTGTGTATAACTGTATCATTCTGTAGAGTAACTTCTGATTTTAATTAACTGAAATTTATATAGACATATATACCAGGTGGCGACTATATTGGATAGTTCTGGATGGCATCTGTGCCCTCCTTGTTGGCAGCTTATCGAGAAGCAATTGCTGCTGCAAAATCATGCAATGGTACAAGAAAGGGAGACAGAAACAAACTTTTTAATATCTCTTCATATAATCCTGACACATTAGCTTAGATTTTTAAATCGGCTGTATTGAAGCATAATTTACCTGTAGCAAAAACGTGCCTATTTTAAGTGTACAGTTCAATGAGTTTTGACAAATGTATTCAGTCATGTTGTACTTATCTATGAGTGACAGTATCCACATACATAAGCTACCACAATTAAGATACAGAAATTTTCATTGCCCCAAAATTCTTGTCCCCACACCCCTAGCCCTTGCCAAACACTGATCTGGTTTCTGTAACTAGAGTTTCCAGAATTTCATATAAATATAGTTATACACATGCAGTCTTTTGTGCCTGTTTCTTTCAACCAGCATAGTGATTTGAGATTGATTCGCATTGCTGTTTATGCTGGAGTCTGTTCTTTTTTATTGCGAAGTTGCATTCCATTGTATGGCCATAGTACAAATTGTTTATCCAGTCACAAGTTGACTTAGGTTTTTTTGGTTCAGGGCTATCATTTATAAAGGCTACTGTTGTGAATAGTGTACATATCTTTTTGTGAACATATGCTTTCATTTCCCTTTGGAAAATACTTAGGATTAGGACTGCTGGCATGGTATATATTTATATAATAAATTGCCAAATTGTTTTCCAAAATGCTTGTATCATTTTGCATTCTCACACAAATATATGCAAGTTATAATTGTTCCACATCTTTACCATCACTTGACATTGTACACCACAATTTTAGCCAACCTAGTGTATTTGTAGTGGTGTCCTATTGCAGCATGAATTTACATTTCCTTAGTAGCTATGATGTTGAACATCTTTCTATGTTCTTGTATACATTTCATACATCTTTGAAGTGTGTATTCAGATCATTTTAAAATCAGATTATTCTCCTCTTAATCAGTTGTGTTATTTATCAGACACAACTAAAAATTAATTTTTAAAGTAATATTAATATTTTATCCTAATCTATGATTTGCTTTTTAGTTATTTAACATCTTTCAATGCTGTTTTTTCTTTGTCACTGTTGTTTTGTTTTTGCTCTGTTTAAGAAACATTTGCCTGCTCAAGATCACAAAGATTTTCTCTTACGATCTTTTCTTTTCTAATTTTATAGTTTGACCTCTTAGCTTAATGTTCATGTTTGCTAATAAAAAACGTTTTTGTTTTTTTTTTATTAAACCTAGACTCCATGTTGTTTTCATCTTTTATTCTAAACCTCAGACCAATATAGACTGTCTCAGAGTTGTTGCAAGCCTGGCACATACTAACTGTTTAATATTTATTAGCCATGGATATTGATATTTATTTCTCCAACAAATTCTCTCAGAGCATGGAAGGGAATCCTGAATTAGGAAGAAGACTTAGCAAGACAAGTTTTAAAATTTTTTAAGAAAACCTAAATAAAAACTAAAAATAAGGCCCATTTATCAGTGGGAGACAGTTTTAAATTTTGAATGAAACTAACCATTCTTAATTTCTTTTCTTTTCTTTTTTTTTTTTTTTTGAGTTGGAGTCTCACTCTGTCCCCCAGACTGGAGTGCAGTGGCCGCTCCCAGCCACCGCAGCCTCGACCTGCTGGGTTCCGGCAATCCTTCTGCCTCAGCCTTCCAAGTAGCCGGAATTACAGGCATGCGCTACCATGCCTGGCTGATTTTGTGATTTTATTGTAGAGGTGAGGTCTCGCTGCCCAGGCGGGTCTCGAACCTGCAGGCTCAGGCAATCCACTCACCTCAGTCTCCCAAAGGCGTGGGATTATAGGCTGAGCCACCAAGTCCGACTCATTCTTAATTTCTTAAATGCTGTTTCACAGATCTTCTCTCTCGTGGCACTGACTTGTTTAGTTTTAGGACTGCATGTTCATGACAGATCAAAGATGCTTTCATACTTGTTTGGCTTTTGTGATGATATTCTGTATTATGTCTAGAAACTGGCACCAAACTGAGAAGTAAGTCAGAGACAAAGATAAGAATATTGTCCCACTGCCTTTCCTTAGAAATGAATTGACACAATCTCTGACATCTTTAAAAGTCACTAGATTTCAGGATGAAGACGGTTAGTTGTTTTCTTAGTAACTCATAATATAGCATCAAGTCCAGCCAAACATCCAGGAGGATGATTGTAGTGCATTTCCTAGGATGATCTTTTGGTTTATCAGTTTGTGTAAAAACCTAGAACTACAAGTAAAAGGTGGGCTAAATCCCCACAGAAAACTAATGACTGTTCATGTGATTTTTTCCTACTGACCTCCTTGGGTGAGAGTTGTATTTTCCAGAGGCCAGTCCAAGGTGATTTAATTCATGAATCCTCTGACAGGAAAGAAATTGAATACTGCACTAAGGGAACTGGCCCTAACTTACCCCAACTAACTTGTGATAGCCCTGCAATCCTTGATGCAGCACAAGTCCTGGAGGATGGCACTTGTTCTCTAAACTCACCCCTTGCGTGCAAGAAAAAACTAGACTCCTTCTCCATCTGGTAAATGATTTTCTTGAATGATGCAACAGGCTTATCGTGGGTTATCTCTGGACCTGTTCACAAGCTGACAAGTATTTGCATGGATGTATGGTCACACTTTCTGTTCCTCCAACAGCAATGTGTTAGTAAGTGAAAAATGATAACTGTCACATGGATCTGAGCAGGTAAATTACCTCATTATAATGGGTTCTCCTCTTTTGATCTGACCTGAGACCTGACACAGAAGAATTTCTTTATCAGAAGCAAAATAACTCTGACTCAGACAAGTATGATAGAATGCAAGATCTTCATCAATGCATTGATTCCATTTTAAAATAAATACTTTTTCTTTTACCAAGCAATTTTCTAGTTCCAACAGTGAATAAGACAAAATTCCTGTCCCCATTGACCACTCATATAAACTGGGGATGAGAATGAAACTTTTAGTGCTTTTTCTTCCTTCTGTGAGGTATAACATGAGAGGCCAATAACTTTGCCTTTATTCCTCTCCACAAACTCTACTTCTCTGCCCTCCAATTCTTGGTAAACAGGGTAAAATCTTAAATCAAGGTATATTTATGAGACATAGTCCCTCAATTCATGGGTTTTCTTTGTGTGGGGGAGTTTAGGAAGGGTTCAGTCCTGACATGAGTAAAGAGACATAGCCAGGTCCTGAGACAGACTCCTTTCCAAAGGAGATTCAACTATGGGACCTTTTTTATAGGTGTAAACTCAAGGAGAAGCAATATTTAGGTACTTCTGTTGAATAGTTCAAGTTTGAATGTAGCATTTCCCCTTTTGGATCAAATGTATCAAGTTTTCTTCACCACTTCCATTTTGGCACCCACACCCAGTGGTATTGGGGCTGGAGGCTAATATAATCAAAATGACAATATCAAAATGGGGAACTTTGATATGCCTTACCACATATTTGATGCAATTTTGTTCATCCCTGGAACACTCCATATTAATATGAGGCAACCTGGTCTTTAAGCAGTCTAGGAATTCAGTATAAACTCAATGATCCCTGAAGCATGGTCTAGATGAATCCGTATTCCTGAATTGCAGGTGCATGAAATAGAGCATGAGAGATAGGGATTTAACAAATGTTAGCAATGAGAAAGTAATTCATGCTGGAAAAGTGAATTAAGCAGATTTAGAAGAAAATATTTAACTGCTTCCTTCCAGGCCCATGCTGTACTCGTGAAGCTATGATCAACTCACTCATGCAAAGCTCCAGCTCTTGGAGGAGGTCTCACCTTCCTGGCTTCCTTAGCATGTTACTGGTATTAAACAAATATTTGGGGGATGAAAGAGATGAAAAGGAGGAACACTCTGCATTGGTCCATATATGACTAGATGGCCAGGTTGGAGAAAAGATGATGAAAACATAGCACGTACAAACAGACCTGGACCACAGTGACACACATTTTGCCTTCCTCCATTCAGGACACTGAGATGTGCAACAAGTAAAACCTTTAAAACTGAAATTCAGTTTCAAGCAACATCCAACCTTTCATCAGTTACCTTTGAAATACTCATCCTTTCTAAGTTGATCCATGGGGATTTTAAAGCAGGGAGTGAAAAGTCAAACCATATCCCCAAAGATAAGAGACCCCTAAAAGTTGATCACAAGAGTCATAAGAGGTAGCCCAAATGTAAGATATGAGAATTGATTATCTATGTGTTCATTATTTAAAAAAAAAAAAATCTTGTCTTTGAAACCTGCATAACCTTCTTACAAAAAAATCTTTGAACTCTAGACTAATGTCTATGGGTCTGTTCCCAAGCTAATGTTTTCAATACAAATAATTCTGGCAATACAAGAAATATGGAATGAAAATTGCTTTTGACCCACGGGAACTCTTGAGAGCCACTGAAATCTCATGTCATTTTCTGAAACCATAGTGACAGGTCTCCACTTTTAAAGGTATATTGTAAACATATTCATTCCTCTTCGTTAGCTGGCAACAAGTTTGTTAGGAAATGCATCCTCACTTTCATCTAAGTCCAAAACGGACATTATGCTTTGGTGTGGCCTCTGAGCTAATTGCTATATAGGCAGGGTGATTTTCATGTTCAGGAGTGTGATGAGGGGAGCTAGCCACTTATTCACCAAACACTTGTTGAGCTCCTACCAGATGTTGGATTGGGATATACAGTAGCCAGCAAGATAGACAGGCCCACTGGTTTAATTGTGCTTTCAGTCCACCAACAAGGGAGAGAAAAAAGTAATAAAGAAACAACACACATAAATGTCAGATTACAGCAAATGTTGTGCAAATAATAGAACAACTAGGTGACGAAGTCACCAGGTGATTCCTTTTGACTAAATGGTCAGGGAAGACCTTTCTGAGGAAATGACATCTTAGCACATGCTTGAATGACAAGAAATACTCAGACATGCAAAGATTCCAGGCAAAGGAAACAGCAGTTACATTTTAAGCGGAAATAAGTTTTGTGTAGCCATTTTAAAAAATGCAACGATGAACAACCACAAAATGCTAGTGTTCCTGAGTGGACAGAGTGATAGAGGGGAAATGAGAAATCAGAGTAGGCAAGGACCCCATGTGGAGGCCTTCCAGGCCTTGTGGTCATCATAAAGAATTTGGATTATAGTATAAGTGCAGTGGAAAGCCACTGGAGCAATTTAGACAAGTGAATGATGTGTCGGAATTTGTGTTGAAATTTACTATGTAACTACCAACGGGAAACGTATCATTTGAGAGAGAAAGAAATAGCTCTCTGCCACTAAATCTAGCACTACATAACAACACAAAGTAGCCCTTCTATTATTACCATTCCCTTTAAAGCACCTCCAGCATAAAGCATCTCCAGCATACTCATATGCACAAACATAAACACATGATGTGTCTACGAACGGTCATTCATCATATTCATCAAAGGGCAAATGTAAGTGAGGGACCATTCTTACCAAATCCTGGTACTTCTTTCCCATGAAAGGCGTTTAAACTGTGTAGCTCTGAATCTCTCTTAACACCCTTATTCATTTCACATTTAGGATGATGATTGACTTACCTGGTAAATTTGGAGGGATAACGAGGTACCCTTGACCCAGCTAGCAGATATTCCTCATGAGAGTGACTGTACCCACACAGAGTAGATATTCTGTTCTGTGCCTCCATAGCAAAAGCATGACCTAGGCTGGCCCCATCCTTCTTACCTGCCTTTGCCCTCATTGCTGTAACTGGGTCAAGCTTACTCTGAGTTCAACATTAGCACATACACTTGGTTAACAAATTTAAAGCCCAATTCTCCAACCTGGTATCTATTAGGAATAAAAGGATATTTTGGCCTCCATGTCTATTATTTCACAACTTTTTCAGAAACAAGACAGGAAATTTAGGTATCATCTTCAGCAAGGATTGGGGGTATTTACAGACCCAACTTCAGACACATACTGAGAACACAGCACTGTCTTCAGTTCTACCAAAGATATGAAGGAAGAAGTAAATATACTGTCTCTATTGAGGGAATTCACAATCCTTTCTAATAAAATATTAAGCCTTGATGACAAGAAAGCAGCTTCTCAGAAAGAATTGAAAACCTAAATTCTACTTTAAAACAAACAAGCAAATAAACAAACTACCTAGTTTAGAGTCTCCCAAGACTTTGTCACATGCTATATTTACACAGTACTGGACAAACACATAAGGTAGACCGTGAGGAAAAGATCAACAGAAAGAAAGTTCACCCACCCTGCAGTCTTGTTTTCTATTCATTGACATTAATTGTCTTCCAAATATTGATCTATGAGCATTGGCTCTGAACATTTTTCTACCTTGGTTATTTTCAACTATGTGTTCTCCTGTCTCCTTCCACCACACCAGACAACAGGAAAGGCTGCTATTCTTGGTCCCTTCTCTCAAACTATCCACAATATCCATTTGAACATAATGCATTGCTGAAGCTCTATTTCTTAATGTTTGAAAAGGGATCATGTGGCATTTTGAAGCCTGTTCCACTCTCAGCCCAAAGAATAAATCCCTCCACTGTAACTTTCTACCTAACTATCATGAGAGATATGCAGATAAATCTGATAATTTAAGTATATTCAGAGAAAATAATCTTAGCTGTAATGGAGACTTATGTGGTACAGACTATTTTGTCAGCCTTACACTGAAACAGAATACAAATCTACCCATCTTTACTATGGAGAAAAGGTTCTGAATCACCTATAGGGAATGATGTCTGAATGAACTGAAGTCAAACTATACTTGATTTGCCTCCATATATTTTTAACTTTTTTTTTTTTACTTTTTAAACATGAAATAAGGGAGCACCCATCAAACTTGTAATGAGGCAAATATGTGCATCAACATATTATTTAGGAGTTTTGGTAACTGTTTTTGTTGATTCTTTTTTATTTCTTATGTATTTCAAGTTTCCCAGTAGAGTGTTTCTAGTCCAAATGTATGAAAAAATTGTAACACCTAATAATACATAACTGGGGGTACGTGATCCACATTTTTGGTGAGCCTTCTCTAGAATTTGGCTACCAAATTGAACGTATTCTGAGAAAAATGAAATGGACATGATTCTAAAAATAAGTTACTGATAACATTTTTAAAACTCTAATACTTAACTATAATGTCTTAGAAAGAATGCTCACAGCCTTTTCCCCTGATAAGTATGTACCCAACAGGTTAAGACAAGAGTAGTGTAGGTGTTTGAATTAAAAAATTGAGATGAATTTCCTGTCGTGTCACAGGTAGTAAGCAAGCTTGCACAAACCACTGTGTAAGTCATTACCCCCACAACTGAAGTTAATTCTCTAATTGTCTCCTCCTCCAAGTTCTGGGGAGTGAATCAGCCATTTGGCATTTTGCCCCACTTCTGACTGACTCAGAAGCACTTCCGTAGCAGCTGCCACACATTTTTGGAGAAGAAGGGGTGGAGTTGTTAGGATGAGTCATAAAAAAATGAGAGACAGGAGTAAGGTGAAAGGTGAGGTCAATATCCCAAATGCATTTCACAAGGAATGGTCAAAGGATCAATAAGACCAAATTTTGCCCTGGAAACTTTTGAAAGAATTAGTAATTAAACAAACTTTTAATGATTACTCTTTACTTTTGAAAAGTTATCCTTTCTTAAACATCACACACACACACACACACACACAGAGAGAGAGAGAGAGAGAGAGAGAGAGAGAGAGAGAGAGAGATTTAGTTCTCATTTCAAATCCCCCTATGCAAATGCACTTTTCTCAAGATTTTTCTCATGCTTAATCTGTCATACAGTTAAATTTAACATTCTCAGTCATTGGTTGAACGTGTAGATCAATTGAATTAAATCAAGCTTTTCCACTCCATGCTTGGCCATTGAACAATGCATGGTGTTTGAAGAATTAATTTAAGCACCAAGAATATAGTTTGGTTATTGATTTTTGTTTTTAAATTCAGCAGAACCTAATTTTCATCAGAGCATAGGCAAATTGATTTTTTAATGCATAAATGGTAATTTTAAATTTCCCAAATGCGTAATAAAATATGGGTCCATTAGATAGATCTGCTAAGAGAACAGTAGATCTGATAAGAATGTAAAAATTACTGACTGGGGTCATGAACACTAGTTCAGCACTGGCCAAAACTACATGTGTGGAATTTAACAAATAAGTCTTCTCCGTATTTTGAAAGACATTTATGAGTCTGTTGGGAGCCCAGGATAAAATTAGACATTGTTTATAAATCTTTAATCTTGTTAAATATTTAGCTACCGAGAAAAGCTTCAAAAAAAGACTTCCTTACTTTTATTATTTTTGGAGTAGACATATCCAAGTTTCTACTGATTCAAGGCCTAACTGGATGCTAAGTTTATAGAGAAAAAAATAGAAGGACTCTAAACTAGTTCAACCTTTGTGGAAACCAGTGTAGTGTTTTCTCCAAGAACTAAAAATTTAGCTTCCATACAATCCAGCAATTCTTCTTCTGAGAATACACCAAAAGGAACATAAATTGCTTTACCAAAAAGACACCTACACATGTATTAAACAGCACCACTGACAATAGCAAAAACATGGAGCCAACGTAGATGTCCATCAAAAGTGGACTGGATAAAGAAAATGTGGTACATGATGGAATATTATGCAGCCATAAAGAGGAACAAAATCATGGCCTCTGCAGCAACATGGTTGGAGCTGGAGACCATCATATGAAGTGAACTATCATGGTACACAGAACTGAAGACTGCATGTTCTCACTCATTAGCAGGTCCTGATCACTGGTCACATGAGCACCAGGATAGGATTGAGAGACTCTGGACATTGCTAGAGGAGGGAGGAAGGGAAGGCGGGGGACGTGTCAACACACTGGGTACCCGGTTCACTAGCAGGGGAAAGAACCAGCCAGAAACCCAAACTTCACCTGCAGACAACTTAGTTATGTAGTGAATTCTCATGTGTACCCCACAACTAAACTAAAAAGTAAATAAATAAAATGACATAGAGGGACTCCTTCACAAAACATTTCTTCTCTTGTATTTGTAGTGTGCGATCTTCCCGGTAGTGACTGCTGCAGAGGCATTGCACTGTGCTTGGTAGCACTGGTTCTCACAGCAGTCTGCTTGGATGGAAATCCTGATTTGGCCTTCTCCTTCCCCCATACTGTTAGACAGCTTTCCAACTCTCTGTGCCTCACTGGATCCATCCTTAAAATGAAGACAGAGACAATTCTTCCCTGATGGTATTATTACAGAGAGTAGATACAAAGTACTCAGAAGAGGGCCAGCACATCAAAAGCTAATTGAAAATGTGAGCCACTAAAGACCCAGATGGGTTAGTGGCCTTTTCCGGCCTACATAGTAGCGGAGGTAAGATTTGAACCCATGTGTCCTACAAGCTCAGACATGCTCATGACAATTTTCCCAGAGCTCAGTGCTGTGTGAATAACTGTGATGTTGAGTCATTAGTGAAAATTAATTTACTACCTCTGCCAAATTGTAAAGTTTTACTTGACACTTAGAAAGAGCTTTTTATTGATTTGTTTAAATTCAAGGGTGTATGGGATAAGCGAAATCTTCTGAGATACTTAACTTGTTAAAATGGAAAAATCTGCCAAGGAATATATGCCTAGAGTACTGACATTAATACCATGACCAATAGATTGTTCTCTCAGGATTCATTTTGCCTGCAAGCCTCTAAGCCTATACAGGGCTGCTCTGGAAGCTATGGTTCTATTGATAGCATAACTATAGTTTCTGTCTCAGTAAACTGACAAGGCCAGAAAACAATACAACAATGTCATTAACTATAGACTACTGTCATAGCCTCTGGGTCTCAGCACATGCTTGCTGACTTGTGAAAGCTGGAGACTTCATTTGTCTTCTTACAGAATCATCACAACCATTTCAGGTTGTCACAGTCGCTTTCCTCAAAGGAAGCTATCTTTGACCCAAAAAGAGGAAGTTGGAGCCACATAAACTCCCAGCTAAATAAGACTACATCTTCATGTGCACAGGATAAGACAAGTAAGGGATAGTGCATGGGTGTAAGATGTCCGTTACTGCAAGATTCCTTCATCACTTGACTCACTCAGGTAAAACAGATGCCGTTAGTCTATGCATACCTGTGGTCTGGGGACACAACCCATCACAAAACCTTATAGGAAGTTATCTGAACCATTCTATAAAGTATCCACTGATCCTGGAGAATGCGCCTGAGTGCCATTTTGGGGTCTAGAATGTGACTCATCCTTTCACATGTAGTTTTGTGCAGAGAAAATATAGTAATCTATAACAAACATGCTTTGATTTCTATTCACCCCACCCTATCCTAACTTCCCAGAAATTTCAGCCTAGCCTTGAGTTCTCATAATGAATGGCCTCTCCAGGTGCAATTACTGCTATGACAAAAATCTGAGTAAGAATTTGTACCACTGTCCCTCCACCCTAAAGGAATCTACTTACACAGAAGATTTAAAAGCTGATTATTCCATTTGTTCTACGACACAACTTCCCTGTAGGCAAATGATGACTTGATTTGGAAAGCACTTTTAAAAAGAAGTATGCCCTTCAGTGAAGGCAACCCAATTTCAGAGCAATTATTCTTATCAGAAACTATTGATCAGATTCTACATATTTACCAGGTCTCTCAAGATACCTGAATAACTGTTTACTAAAGGTTCTGCCAGGAACAACCACAAGGTGTAAAGTTCATAACTGTTGCTGTGTACAGAATCCAAATAAAAAGAAACAAGCCCTTCTCCTTGGAAATGTAAGTACTGATGGAAATATAACTAACCTTAAAATACTGTAGAGAATGAATGCTTACATGATTAAAAAATGAATCAAATATTTTATCCTGACTGTGCTAATAAAGTCATATGTAAATAAAATAAGTTAGGTTAAATAAAAAAACACAAAATAATACAAATACAATGATGCAGAATGCATGAACAATAACAAGAGTTCGTAATAAATTGGGAGTTGCAGGGAGACACAATTACATTATACACTTTATGGAATCATAATATATATGATTTAAAAATCACATAGTATAGGAAAGTTCCATAAAGTGTAGAATTTAATTATGGAAAAAAAGCTGACATTCATGATTACTTAACTAGTCAATTCTCTTACATGGTAAAGATTTACTGTTACATCAATCACATTTAATCTATGTAGGCTTAGCCTTGCCCTCCTTCAGTTTATAGTCCAATGAGGATTTAGTCAAGTGAACAGGCAGTGACATAACCACATTGCAAATGTAATGATGTGGGTCATGAACAAAGGACTGAGTGAACACATAGAATGCATACCTTGTTGGCCTCAGGTAGCTCTTAGATTTGGTTAGAATAAATTGGCAAAGTGACAGAAGTTAAGAAAAGGAAAGGAGATATTCCAAGCAGATGAAAAGGCAAACACAAAGATGAGGAAACCATAAGTTGTGTATAGAATGACTTATTTTTTGAAAGTCTAAATTCAAGTACCAGAGTATTCTGCATGACCTACAAAATCACAATCACAGGAGAAGCCGTTGACCGCTAAATTTACCTAAAGGTAATATACTTGACTCAAAAGATTATCAGTCGACACATCAAGAATACAAACATAAGTATTCTAATGCCAAATAATTATAAAGATATAAAGTTGAGTTAAATATCTTGTTCAAATACTATTAAAAATAATATACAAAAGTAGTCAACTCTAAGATCACCCTAATATATCAAAATCTCTAAGTCAGCTGTTATGTAGAAAGGAATGACACAGTTCTTCTGAAGGGTGTTGCATGTATTCTTTTTGTTGAGTTAAATCTTTCCTTGTCCCCAATCACTCAAGCAGTAGGTATTATTATGCACATATGCTGGAGAATAAGGAATTAGATAGCATAGTTTTTGGTCTGAAATGGGATTATGTTTTTCTTGGGTAAGAAGGTCAGTTGACACAAAAGAGTAAAAGAGGACTAATAGTCAATGTACATGCATAAATAATATAGTTAGAAATTGCTGTATTTACTCCATAGACTATCAGTGTCAGATAACTGACAGATTCGTCAGACATATTTTCTTTGGAAAGGAAGATTTGGTAGAATGAATGGAATTTGGAATGGAGGAAGAAGGGAGATAGATATTGGAGAGGAGATTGTAGACCAAGAAAACAGTCAGAGCAATGCTTCAGAGACAAGTACATCCTGGTGTACACATGGATCGGTGAACCTTACTGGAGCTAAGGAAGCATTCGAAATGGTAGACTGGGATAAGATCACAGAAAAATTTGCAAAACAGAAGCTATACATAGTTTGATACTTTAGGGAAAAAGGTATTGAGGAGTGTTGAATTGGAGAAAATAGAAAAAGTGTTTAGTAGTCATTCTAGCAATGTTATGAAAGAAAAATAGAGAAAGGAAAAAATCCACAGTCACTGGGTTCAGCAGAGAAACATTTCTAATCATGTATGAATGAGCAGCAAGAACTTGGATGTGAAATACAAAACAGGGACCAATGTGAAAGGCATTTTGAAAGTAAGAAAATGAAAAAAAAACATTTGAGATTATTGACTGGATAAAGACAAGAGCATGAAGGGCAATGGTGAGCTGAAAAAGGCCTGAGTAGCTATGGAAATAATGACTTCCTCTGGTAGAGGCGGGAAAGAAAAGTGGAGAGAGAAGGATGGTGAAATTGCTTTTGTTGCTGTTGAGCTTAGAATAATAAGGTAGTCAAGCAGAAATGTTCATTTAGATGGTAAAAGAAAGGCCTATAGATCAAGTGAGAGCACAAGTTTGGAGTCATAGGTGACATTTTACATAGGTTTTCTAAGGAAAAGGGTAAAACAGTGATTATTTTAACTTTTTTGTTTTCAGCAGAATTTTTATTTCAAACAAAATCTAAACCAAATGCCAATTCTTATTTTTACAAACACAGAATGGAAGCACTTTGCAATAGTGAAGCTCTTGGAGCCTCTTCGCTAAATCCCGAGGACTAAAAAACACTGGGAAAAGGACATTCATGGGAAGAAGTTGAACCAACCCAGGACAATCTCTTTGCTGGAAGGAGGCATGGCTGGCAATAATGGTAACAGGATGGGACCCACCCTGAGTGAGCTGACAGGATCTGAGTGACTTTTGCAGAGAATCAGCACAGGAGTAGGCTGGACTAGTCCCAAATGGAGCTGGAGGTCAAGAGCCCCATGAGCAGCCAGGTTGAGTCACAGTGCACAGGTAGGTCAGACAAAGTGCTAGAGCAGAACAAGGTGGGCAGCTCAGAAACTAGGAGCTCAACCCTGATCAAAGGACAGAGAGGCAGTTGGGAATTAGGAAACCCAGGCATAGCCAGCTGGGTATTGTTGGTATTAGGGATTAGCCTCCAGGTCACTAGGGCACTCATTTATTCATTCATACAAGAAATATATGTTGAGCATCCCCAAGGAGGCAGGCACTCTGCTAGGCCCTAGAACACCATGGGAAGAAAAACAAAGGACACAGTTCTGTTCCTCATGTTGTGTACTATGTGCAGGCAAATTGCTTAGGTTCCAAGAAATCCTGTTTCCTTGTCCCTCCCACTTCTCAGATATTTCCTGTGAGCAGTGTCTATTCAACTTGACCCTTGTGTAGTGACTTCATTTGTTCTTATCCTGTCTAGCCATCTGTTTATACTCTAACTTCATTGTCACTCCTAGGTTTGCTTGCATTAATCAACTGAAAGTCTTTGGTTTGCAGCATAGAAAGGCCCCTAGTCACCTTACAGATTGGTTTCAGTCACTGAAAAAGACAAAACTGCCGGGCTCGGTGGCTCAGCCTGTAATCCCGTGCCTTTGGGAGGCTGAGGTGAGTGGATTGCCTGAGCCCGCGGGTTCGAGACCTGCCTGGGCAGCGAGACCTCATCTCTACAATAAATCAAAAAATCACCCGGGCGTGGTGGCACATGCCTGTAATTCCGGCTACTTGGAAGGCTGAGGCGGAAGGATCGCTGGAACCCAGCAGGTCGAGACTGCGGTGGCCGGAAGTGGCCACTGCACTCCAGTCTGGGCGACAGAGTGAGACTCCAACTCAAAAAAAAAAGAAAAAGACAAAACTCAGGTTTCAAAAGTTTATTGATTTTATGAGACTTACAAATGCATGGTTTTACTTGGTTGTAAAGTAAGATTGGTTATTAGAAATTATTAAAAAAAACTACATAAGGGAACAAAAGTCATTCCTAATTCTATCATCCAGAATTAACAACTATTAATATTTGGCGGCATTTTTCTCCTTTTATATGAAGCATGGTGGTTAAGAGTACAGAATGTAAGTGTGGTTGTGGAGTTCAAAATCTAGCTCTGTTATAGACCCAAGAGAATGGAAAACATACATCTACACAAAAACTCACAAGCAAACATTCAGCGCAGCATTATTCATAATCACCGAGTGAAAAATACACAAATGTCTATTAGCTGTTGAATGGATAAACAAAATGTGAATGTGAAATATTATTTGGCAATAAAAAGGAAATTAGTACTGACACACCCTACAACATAGATGAACCTTGAAAATATGCTAAGTGAAAGAAGTCAGACAAAAAGGCCACATATTGTACAACTCCATTTTCATGAAATGCCCTGAATAGGGAAACTCATATAGACAGAAGTAGATTAGTGGTTGCTGGCAGGTAGGAGAAGGGAAAATAAAAAAGACTGCTAATGGGTATGAGTTGTAGTTTCCTAACTCTGTAAATATGCAAAAGTAAACTGCTTTAAAAGAGTGACTTTTATGATATATGAATTGTATCTCAATACATCTTAAAGAAAAGAAAAAAAATAGCTCTTCCACATTTTAGCTGTGTGACTTGGGAGAAGGTATATAATCTCTATGCCTTACTCTCCCCATCTGTAAAATGGAAATAGTGATGGCACCTCCCTCACCAGATTGTTGTAAGAATCAAATAAATTAATATAGTTAAAGGGCTTAGAAGAGTGCTTCACACATAGCAAAGCCTACATATATCTTGGCTTCTAATAGGAGGAGGAAGAGCAAGAATACCTTTTATTTAGTTGATATCACATCATACAATAAATAAAATTACATTATTAACATTTCCCATTACAACAAAATCTCTATCAATGTTACTTTAAATAATATATCATATTTTCTCACCTGTTGCTCTGCTGTTGGATGTTTAGGTTATTCCAAGATTGTGACCAGGTAAGTTACACTGCAGTAAGCATCGTTGCACAAAAAGGCTTACATTTAAAAAATTTTTATGTTAAAGATGTGGAGTACAATTCAAGGATAGGTATACAAATCATCATTGTACAGATAAAGTTTGGGCTTCACATTGGTCTCCACCTGGTTTGAGATCAGGTACCCTTATTGATGAAGTGTGCCCCTCCCCATGGCAGTTTCCCAATACTACCAATCCCTTTCTTATAATATGATAATTATTCAGAGTCCACCTATGAATGAGAACATGTGGCATTCAGTTCTTTGTTTCTGTGGTAGATATTGAGTATTATAGTGTCTATAAGTATTATAGTGTTTATCACAGAAGCAAGTTGCTGCAAAGTTCATTATTTTGTCCTTCCTTATGGCTGCATAATATTCCATGGTATATATGTACCACATTTTAAAAATTCAGTCCTCTTTTGATGGGCAGCATAGTTGGTTCCATGTTTTTGCTATTGTGAATAATGCTGCAATAAACATGTATTTGCAGGTATCTTTTTAATAGAGTGATTTGAGTTCTTCCAGGCATATCACCAGAAATGGGATGGCTGGGCCGTATGGTCAATTTTTAGATCTTTTATGAATCGACACACTGTTTTCCACAGAGGTTGTACTAGTTAACACTCCCATCCGCAGTGTACCAGTATCATTCTTTTCAGGCCTGGAAACAACAATACAGAAATTCATATGGAAACAGAAACAACCATGGATAGGCAAAACAATCCTCAGCAAGATACACAAAGTGGGAGGTATCACACTTTCAGACTTTCAACTTTATTATAAGACTACAATAATCAAAACAGCCTGGTATTGGTATAAGAACAAGTATATAGACCAATGGAACAGGATAGAGATTCTAGAAGCAAAGCCTTAATTTCTCAGCCAACTCATCTTCGACAAAGCCTCCACTAACAACCGCTGGGGAGAGGAGAACTAATTCAGTAAATGGTTATGGGGAAACTGGCTGACCATATGCAGAAGATTAAAACAGGACCCCTACTTATCACCATACACAAAAAACAACTCTAAATGGATCAAAGACCTAAATGTAAAACCTCAAACTATAAGAACCTTAGAAAATTCAAGAGACACCCTTATGGAAATTGGAACTGGCAACCAATTTCTGATCAAAATCCTAAATGACCATGCCATAAGAGATAAGATAGACAAGTGGGACCTCATCAAACTGACAAGCTTCTGCAAAGCAAAAGAAACTATCAGGAGAGTGGGGAGACAGCCCACAGAATGGGGCTCCCAGCACTTTGGGAGGCAGAGGTGAGAGGATTGCTTGAGCTAAGGGGTTCAAGACCCACCTAAACAACATGGCGAGATCTCATCTCTACAATAAATCATAAAATTAGCTGAGTGTGGTGGCACACACCTGTGGTTCCAGCTACTTGGAAGACTGAGACGGAAGCATCACCTGAGTCTAGCAGGTCAAGGCTGTGGTGGCCATGAGTGTGCCACCGAACTCCAGGCTGGGCAACAAAGTGAGACTCTGACTCAGAAAAAAAAAAAAAGTGGGTGAAAAATATAAATAGACACTTCTCAAAAGCCATACAGGCAGCCAAAAGGTACATGAAAAATTGCTCAGTCTCACTAATCACCAAAGAAATACAAATCAAAACCATACCGAGAGACCACCTAACTCCAGTCGGGATGGCCATCATCAATAACTCAAAAAACAAAAGATGCTGAAAAGGATGAGGGGAAAGGGGACCACTGCATTTTTTAAAGAAATCATTCCCTTAACATAGATTTTTAGAAGTGAGATGACTGCAAGTATCTGATATCTTAGAAACTGTATAAGGGCTGCCAAAGTGTTGTTGAAGAATCTGGTTCTAATTTCCTCTATCTCGTGCTGCCTATGTCCGGCACTGCCTGTTTCACTGTACCCTTGCCCACACTGAGTGGTCATCCCTTTTATCATCTTTGCTAGTTGGCATCTGACTGTTCTTTTAAATTACAGTTAAAATTCAATTGGATTTACACTGATCTTTTGTGTTTCCTTTTTAAAATAAAGTGCTTGTATTTGTATTCTCTACATTTTGAAGTACACGATGTTCATAGGTCCTGTGGTTTCTCACCTAAGAAGCAGATCTCATTCAGTACATTTAGTTTTATAAGAGTCATGAAGCCAAATCTTGGATGGGCTGTGTCAGAGACACAAAGGCTAGAAGGTGTGTACTCACAGTGGTATACATTTTATGCCTTGAGTAACTTAGAAAAGTGTCTCAGAAAACCCATACAGGCCCCTTCTATCTTCACAAGAATTTTATATGTATTTATGAAGATGATTCTGTATCTAGTAAATATTTTGGGGCACGGACCAATTTGTATCTCTTCATATTCTGCATGATCTGTATATAGTACACCAAAGTTAGAGGTATGACCTTAAGTTTAACTTTTTAAAAAGACTAGGAGGTCAATAAAATTTAAACTGCTTTAAAAAATTCAGTTAATGGTTGCTGAGGTTGAATTTTTCCAAACATTGTTTTCAGAGCTTTGTTTTGGCCACGGATATATCCAATTTTTAGAAAAACTCAGAATGCAGTTTTTTCTTAGACCTCCCGGAACTTTGTGTACACTGAGAAATATCTTGCTATTTCACCAAATATAGTTTGAATAGAAAATAAAACCAACACTTGGCACAAAAGTGAGTGCAGAGAAACCATCTTTCCCTCACCACCCAGCTACATCTTGTGGTGTTTTAGATAGTTGCAGGTAACTTTTTCCTTTTAAAAATTGTGTTCCAGTGTTTACTTTGCTCTGTCTTTCTCTGCTCTGTATTAGAAGGTGGTTTTTGGAAGACCAGAAAACGCCTTATTACTAAGCCATTCTGACCAGCAAAAAGTACATTTTGAGACCATATGTAAATTTTTTAACAAAAGACATACGTGAGGAAATAAAAGCATTGAGATTTTTAATCTGATCCCTCTTTGACTATAAAGGGCCTTAAGAAATCCTCTTTCAGAGGCATCCTGCCTTCTCAACATGATATTCAGGGCAAGTTTCAAGTACTGCCCCATCAAAACCTATGTCCCCTTCACCCTGAACTCTCTTTGTTTTATTTTTATAGCTGTGTTCCCAAGGATTGTCCTAGAATATGAGGTGAATACCCTCCTATTTAATCAGTTTTCAGATAAAACTAATCTGGCCTGGCAGCTGTAATTTTCAGGACCTTGAGTGTTTTAATGACTGCTTTATCACTGCAAAACTGACATGTATGAACTGCAAACTCTCTGTGATACAGAGCTGCACCCTTTTTGTTGATCTTGCCGAGTTTCATTAAGCAAGAAATGTTTGTTTAGCAAATCACAGAATTTTATTATCTCTATGTGGTTCAATAACACGTAACATTTCCATGGATTCCTAAATACAAAGCCATCTTCAAAGAAGCAGAGGTCCCCAGGTTTGTTCAGAAAGAACCATAATTTACTCTTAGTACAAGACAGCATTGAACAGGGAACAGCTTTGGGAAAAATATGTGTTTCTGTAAATGGCAGACCCTTTTGTAAAAAGAAAGCACTATCTCATTGGAGAAGTTTTGCTAATAAGTTTTCATTTGCTTGTTTGTTTTGAGTCGAGGTCTCACTCTGTCACCTAGGCTGGAGTTCAGGAGCATGATCACAGCTCACCGCAGCCTCTACCTGCTGAGCTCAGGCGATCCTCACCTCAGTCTCTGGAGCAGCTGGGGACTACAGGCCACCATGCCCAGCTACTTTTTTTTTTTTTTTTTTTGGTAACCAAAGTTTTATTTTTGCATACCTAGTTTGTCCTTAAGGATAAACGACAGAAGTGAGTGAGATGATGAGAGTCATGAGAGGGGATACTGGGTGGGGCACCTTGTTGTCATGACAAAAGATTGTTAGAGCAGTTGTACAGACGCAATGAAAATTCGATATACTCCTTTTTCACAGATGTCCAAGATAGTGGTTGAACTGAACTTGAAATTACTTAAATGTCAAGTATAGTTCTTGATGTGAAGGAAGAGATCTTTTCATAAAACTTAACATCGAGTATCAAAGCAGTCATACACCCATTTATTCATCTGACCTACACACTGCACTTTTACAAGCCCAGCACTGCACTACATGACAAGGGTTCAAGACGGTGAAGAGATTAAATCCAAGTTCCTGCTTTCACATATTGAAATCCACTGGGGTTTTGTTGTTGCTGTTGTTGTTGTTGTTGTTTTTGGTTTTTTGGTTTTTTTGCTTTTTGTAAATCTATTTTCACCTTATTTTTAGTTTTGGCAATATTGGACGTCACCCACAGCACCTTTTTTTTTTAGTTTATTATTTATTTATTTCAATAGAATCCACTGTTTTTAAACTTTCTTCCCCCTACCTCCTTTCTTCCCTTCTTACTTTCTTCCCCTTTCTTGTCCTACAAAAAAAAAAAGGAGTTATAACAGAGAAGGGACAAGGGCTTTGAGAGAATAGGGCAAGATGTCCTATAAAATCTTAGACTCCCTGGGCCTCAGTTTCCTTCACTGTAACATGAAAGTAACATCCATTCCACACAAGAGGAATCTGAAAGTATACCAGATGTCCTCAAACCGACCCACTCAAACTAAGCACTCAATAAATCTAGGTTTAAAATGTGTCTTTCATTAGAAAGGGAAGAAAAAGGGAGAAAGGTCTAGGCCAAGGGAATGTCCTGTGAAAATTTACCAAGATAGGAATTTCATTCAGCATTCTTAATGTTTCATGGGAATCTTTTCTCAATAGAAAGATGGTGCAAGATGAGAGGAGAAATAAGCAGCTCGTAAGGGCTTTGTTTTCCATGCCAGGGAGCTTGAATGGGATTCTGGTAGTAGCAGGATTTAAACGGGGGAATTGTGTGATTGTATGTGCTGGAAGTGAGTGATGTTAAAGCTTGTATGATCAGTTATGAGTGTGAGAGAATAGTGAAAACAGATGAGAGTAAACAATGACACTGACAGAAGGGATGAAGACTTGGGGTATTAAAGACAAAAAATAAATATGTCTTGCATAAAATAGATGCTCAAAAAAGTCTTTTTTTTTTTTTTAAATGTATGGTCCACCAACATAATACTATCAAAGGCCCCTTTGACTTCAATCATTTTGAGTGTCATCTCACTCTCCGGAGGAGTTGATGTTATTAGTGTTCTAGTTGTTTCACTAGACCAGTTGAGAAAGGATGGCTTCTACAATTCCATTTTTATCACAAGACTTATGTACGATGTATCCTCCATGTTTTCTATAGAGAAGGTTCCCAGGTTTTACTGAGTAGATCAAGACCAAGAGATAGATATTATTGGAGCCACTTCACAGATAAGGCTCAGATGAGGCTCAGAGAGATTTAGCAACTTGGCTAAAGTCACACAGTTAGACAGGAGAAAGCTAGAGAAAGGCTAGGCAGACAGAGGTGGATCCTCTGGTGATAATGTAGGGAATTCCCAGCAAGCCTCTCAGGCTTAGCATTGGTAAACAAGCTCCCTGCGAGCCTCTCAAGCTAGAGCTTAGGTACTCACTACCGGGATCGGAAAGCAACCAGTCAGCTCACCATTAGGTCCCTACCTTAATACTGACCAATCAGAACAGCTACAGCTCACAGCTAGTGCTAGCCAGTCAGCTTGGACTTAGGGCTATAAAAGCACCAGGTTTTTGGCTCTAGATGGGCAACCCCTTTGGATCCCCTCCCACTGTGAGAGCTTCTCTGTCCTCTCAATAAATCCTGCTTACTCACTTTCTGGTTGTCTGTGTCCCTCATTCTTCCTGGGCATGAGACAAGAACCTCAACCCTGAAGAGCTACAACCTGAAGAGCTGCAGAAGATCGTCAAAGTCAAAAAGCCGTGGACCCCAGAGGCTGGCTTGCCAGCCAGTGAAGCCTGCTGAACCAGGAAAGCTGCTGAAAGAAGGCGAGATTCTGAAGCTGAGACACCCAGTGGGCTAGGCTTGCCAGCCCACCCGAACCAGCAACACACTCAGGACTTGGCTTGCCAGCCCGTTAGAGCCAACACCCTGAGAGCTAGGTTTGCCAGCCCACCAAATTGCAACATTCTCAGGGCTTGACTTGCCAGTCTCCTGAATCGCAACACTCTCAGGGCTTGACTTGCCAGCCCATTAGAGCTCACATTTCTGGCACTAGGCTTACCAGACCCTCGACGACTCTCTGGGGCTAAGCTGTCCTATTGAGCTGACACTCTCGAAGCCCAGGCTGACCTGAAAAATCCGCATCATTAGTATGTGACAGAACTAACCTTCAAAGTTAGATCTGTGTGACTGCAAATGTTAAACCTTTTAACCACAAGATATTGCTTGAGTATAGTCAAAGACCTTGATTCTTAAGAATGGCTTAGTATCAAAATCACTGGGGGATATTTTAAAAAGCAGAGATCTGTAGGTCCCATCTCAGACTAATGAACTCAGAAATTCCTGAGGAAGAATAAGGACATCTGTGCTTTTCAAAACATCCCTAAGAAATTCTGGTGTATAGGCTGAGTTGGGAAGTTACTTCACGGCAATAAGAAGGAAGTCTCGTCCACATGGACAAGTTAAATGAAATGAAGGGATCTGCACCCTTGTTCATTGATTGGGAGGATTATGGATTATACTTTTGTCCAGTTCTGATATTCACTCTTACAAGAAAACCACACAGTGTTAGAAACAATGAACTATAGCAGAGAGAAAAGAATTAAGTCTTCTCAACCCAGATTAACTGATGAGTTAATATAGAACATAGTGCTCTAATAATTCCCAACTCAGATCCAAATTGACAGATAAGAAAGGAAGTCAAAGTCTCAAAGAGAAGTATAGAAAATAAATGTATTCTTTTTTGGTCCCTTTCAGCAGATGTTACACTAATCTTGGTTGTAATTCTTTGATTAATTTCCTCTACGTCAAGTATCTCAACTAAAAACCACAAATTTACAGTAAAGATCTTTCCCTTTCCCCCACCCAGATTTATCTGGCTAACTCCTGCTCATCTTCAACAAACCAGTTTAGGGGGCCTTGCCTGGCTTCCATACAGTTGAAAGCAAAGCCTTGTTATGTTCTTCCATAGTGTCCTGTGTCAACTGCTATCACAGCCTTCAGCACAAGGTAGCGCAATCACCGCACGGTCTGTCTCTGCCTAGACTTCAAGATCTCTGAGGGCAGACTGCTTCTTATTCCACTTTATATCCTCAGACTCTAACACAGAGCCTAGTACAGGACATGTGCTCAGTAAATGTTTGTGGAATGAATGCATACAGGAAGAAAGGAAGAATTGAAAGGAGGAAGGGAGAGTGAGAAAGGAAGTGAAGAGAGGAGAAGAAAGGAAGAAAACTAGAAATAGCCTTTGGAGATTACGTTCAACAAACTTCCCTCCAACCTCAATGGCTGAAAGATATGAAGTGTGATGTGAAATAACCATTTTGATCTTAAAAATAAAGAATGGATGAATATATTACCTCAGATCTATAAGATTGTAGTAAAGTTGACATTTCTTTCAAGGTTTTTTTTCTATGATTGCTTACAAATTACCTCCTATTTCACCAAAATAACCTGCTTACAGACATCCACGGGTAAAAGGGGTGACACCGCCCCCTGGAGGCGAAAGACAGAAGCTTGGGAAGCCACCAAAGTTCATTTACTGGCAGAATGCTCAGGGCAAAGAGGACACTGACTATGACAAATGACTCTGCCTGCATAGCATGGACATAGCATGGACATTTGAAGGCTGTGGGCAGAGGGTAAAAAATAAAGCAGAATACAAGAGTCTATGTGTTTCTCCCCAGTACTTATTTGCTTCCAGGGAACTACGTGAGATTTAGTAACTCATAAAATATAGCCTTGGTAATTTGCTGTTGAGAAGCAGCATCAAAGATATTACAGAAATCTGAACAAAATCAACGTAAAATATTCCACATGGGTTAAATAGTATACTTGTAGTGTTCAATCTTAATCATCTTAATATTGGAAATTCAGTAGATGTGCTGAATAAATCTCTGGGTCCACGTCCACAAAAGTGTTCACACCTTATAGGTAAGGACTGGGCTTTCTGTTGCTGAATTTTCATCGACTGCCAGTGTATCTGGCACAGAGAAGGTGATAAACAAGTGTTTACTTAATGAATGCATGCAAATGCCTGTATGTTTCATTAAGATGCAATATAGATAAGCGCACCTGCTTACCTGACAGGTAACATGCTTCAGTGACTAATGTGCATCCATGACTTCTCAACTAGGACATGACATGTTGAGCTTTCTGTTCTCAGCACCATTGTTTATTATGTTTTCTTATTAGGAAATTAAAACAGAAAAATAATATTAACAATAATTAGCCTTGGAAATAAGAGTAAGCCTACGCACAACTTAGCGCTTACTAACAACCCATGATAAAGACAGGAATCATCAAAAATAAGTAACCCATTAGGTTGAAAGTATATTTGTCATCAGAAATACTATCTCTTCATCAGCCAGGCATTAGTCAGCCAATGGACTTCAGGGGTAACACTCATGCTGAAAAGTTATTTCAGTGTTTCACTGCCTCAAATCTCTCATCCAAACTTCGTTCCCTTTAGCTCAGCACATGACCCTCACATTTGCATCACTAAGGAAAAGTAAGTCACTAAGAACTTCACCTCCTAAAATCTTCATTCACTAAAGATACCTTGGTTCCCATCATCCCCGCTTCTGCTCTGTCCCTGAGAAAGGTGGGCTCCCCCAGCTTTTGGCTGAGCTACACTCTGGCTCTCATCCCGCAGCAACCTCTTTCCTGGAGGCAAAAACCCTCACATAGCATCACCTCAGTACCTACCACCAACTCTTCTATGGGCTCCAGTGGCTCATTCCCTAACAATGTCTATGCCTGTTTCACCCTTGCAGTCTCTTCCTTGATCCCTTTCCCTTACCCAGTCTTCTCCTCTCTTTCTCAAACTCTCCAGAAGAGATGCTCATGCTACAAGCCTTCACCCTTTCCAATCACTCCATTCCCTGCATCCAAGTTTTGCATCCCCCATTCCACCAAAACTGCAATAACTATTGCCAAGACCTTCCAGGTCAAGAGGTCAGGGGACTGGTTGTTCTGTGATAATCTTTCTGGACACCACCCCTCCACACCTACCAAAGATCTTCCCCGCACCCCCCCCCCCCCCACCAGCAGTGCATACTTCAGAAATAGTGGATCTCACCATCTCCCTTTCTCATTCTTCTCTGGGATCCCAAATGGAGTGACTCTCCCTTGTATTCCCTTGAACACATTCCCTTGAACACTTTGTACTTCTAAAATTATGTATTAATATGCTTATACTGCTGCCTTTTCAGATTCTGAAGTTCTTGCAGGAAAATGTCTGAATCATCTGTCTCACAAGTGCTTGGCACAGTCCTTGTCTCAAAAAGATGGTCCATAAAACTTTAATAAAGGAACAGAGAAAGGAAAGGAAAGAAGACAAGTCTGACAGATATCTAAATATATTCAAAAAAGGCATGAAAATTCATGGTGTGTAACACTTGCATTTGAAATGCAAAGAAATGGAAGAATTTTTCTCTATCAGAGATGACAATGTTGTTGACATCATAGAATTTCAGGCTGCCTTAATGAGTATTCTTAAAGTGAAGGAAGAAAGGAACAGAAAGTTAAAGATACTTGTCCAAGCTGGGCTCGGTAGCTCAACCTGTAATCCTGCACCTTGGGAGGCTGAGGTGAGTGGATTGCCTGAGCCTGCGGGTTCGAGACCCACCTGGGCAACTTGGTGAGACCTCATCTCTACAATAAACCAAAAAGTTAGCCAGGTGTGGTAGCATGTGCCTGTAGTTCCAGCTACATGGAAGGCTGAGGCGGAGGGATCGCCGGAGCCCAGCAGGTCGAGGCTGCAGTAGCCGGGAGCAGCCACTGCACTCCAGTCTGGGAGACAGAGTGAGGCTCCAACTCAAAAAAAGAAAAAAAAGAAAAGAAAAAGATACTTGTCCAAATCCACACTACTGAATAGTGGAAAAAATAAATCTAGAATCTGCAAATCCAATGCTCTTTTGATTATACTATATATTTAAATGAATTGCTTCATTAACTAATCAATAAATACAAAAGTGTTAGGGTTGTTCTAGGTGCTCAAGGAGTAAAACAAACGCTGTCCACTTCCTCATGGAGTTCTCAGACAATAAACCAACAAAATAATAAAACATCAGAAAATAACTGCTAAGAAAAATAAAGCAGCTAGTGACTGGAGAGGAGTTCATTTTTTAGAAGGCCTAGTAAGAAAAGTCTTCTCTGACGTACTGAGATCTAAACAGAAAATTAAATGATGTTGTGAACGACTTAAACACCTGTGCAAAGATCTATGGGAAATGCAAAAAGAAAGGCCCTGAGATGTGAACAACCTCGGTGTGATTGCAAGAGAAACATGAATACAAGGAGAACATGATGTGAGTAATTCTGGTAGGTGTCAGATATGGAAAGAACTAGAGACCACAATAGATGTTTGGATGTTACACTGGTATTACAGGTTAGGAATTAACCATTTTAAGATCATTCTTGGTGTTGGGGAATAGGTTGTAAGTGGGCAAGAGAAGGAGTAGAGAGACCTGCTAGGAGGCTGTGGCAAGAGTCAATCTGAGAGATCAGGAATGGGTCAGGACACAGAGCTGGTCGGGCTGGCAAGCAGCCAGATGTGTGATACATTGTGGAGGCTGAGATGATTGATTGATGATTGACTACTCATAGACTGGTTGACCAGAGAATAGAAGAAAGAAAGAGATAAAGAATGATGGTGCCATTTGCTGAGATGAGGAAGACCAAAGTAGCCACAGGTTTGGCAGACATGGAAGGAAATCAGGAATTCTCTTTGGGGCAGATACAGGTTGAGATGCTTTTGAGACGTTTAGCCTATAGGTCACTGTCCCTCTAATGTCTGTTGCTGCTGAGAGTGGCTCTGTTCTGTGGGTACTTTTAATATTTTTATCCATGTTATTGGCCCATTGACCAGCTAGATAAAAAAGTTCAGAAGGTCAAACACTGCTCTCCAAGAGGGCTCTCTCAAATCTTCAGGAAAACAATGCACCCTCAAAACCAAGCACCAAATCAATGTTTATGAACTAGCTTACAATTCAGAATATGTGTATGCAACCCCACAGTACAAAACACATCATCTGTCTCTGCTGTCCCTTAAACTTTATTCATAGGAGTAATCTTCCGTGGCTCCTGGATGAATATTTGAGTAAGGCTATGATTTGCATAGTTACCATTACATAAGATTTCAGATCAGTTTTAGTCATAAAAATCTTCTTGGTTCAGAAAGTGAAATGTCCAAATTTGTGCAATAGACATTTAACAGCTCACACCTGATTCAGGCTACTCTTGATCAGCACCAGGGACCAGAGGAAGGAGGAGGAGCCATAAGGAAATGGAGAGGTTCTTACTCCGCTGGAGGCTTCAGACTCTAGGTCTGGCAGGAGGCTAAACACTCTTTCACACAGGGAAATTTGCAAGTGTTCCTCAAAAAGCTTCTTGCACTTCCTTGACCAAGGCAAATGCTCCTCGAGTTGGACTGTGCACACGCAACTCCTTCCTCCACCCGTGGGCATCCAGTAGTTCAGCTCTTTCTCTCATTGGAAGGAGTCAAACTTTCAGCTTTCTGTGGACAGGTTGGGCACCAGTTCACCACATAGGAACCCACTGCATCGTCCTCTGAGCAACCCCCTGAAGTCTATTTCTAGACTGGGGTGTGGATAATAGAAATTCCATTACCACATTCCTAAGGGGAAAGGGGATGGGGACTCATTAAGGCTAGATGTTTTAAAAAGAATTCTGGGTCAGCGAGACCTCATCTCTACAATAAATCAAAAAATCAGCCGGGCATGGTAGCACATGCCTGTAATTCTGGCTACTTGGAAGGCTGAGGTGGAAGGATCACCGGAGCCCAGCAGGTCGAGGCTGCAGTGGCCAGAAGTGGCCAATGCACTCCAATCTGGGTGACAGAGTGAGACTCCAACTCAAAAAACAACAACAACAAACAAACAAACAAAAAGAATTCTCTTTACCAATCTTATAGCCACATCCCTCACCAATATCCTTTCTCATCTTTATAATTCATGGCCAAAGGTTTTGGGCAAGGTTCTTTTTGCTGCCATTTTCTTTGTAAAACTGCATATATAAAGCAGGGGAAGTCAGCCTCCCATCTAATTGGATATCTGATACCTATTTGTGTGTGTCAGCTGCTTTAGAAGGAGTGTCCCCACAGGAAGTAAGGAGCAGATTTCCTGCTTGGCTCTTCAGAGCTTGAGTCCCAATCAGAATCATCTTCCTCTTGCATAACTTGCCTCTCCTTCCTTGATTTGCCCAGTAATTACCAATTTTCACCAGTGAATGTAGAGTCATTAAAGAAAAATGACCACAACTATATTTCCAACAGCAAGCATTCAGTTTAAAAAAAATTGTTTATAATTGTTGCCACTTATCTCCATGTTCTTGTTCCAAGCTCTTCTCTGTACCTGACCACTTTTCCTATGTAATAGCTAGAGTAATTTCACCCTCTTGTGGTCAAGTCTAAGTCCTGCAGAGTGGGATCCCATGAAACTGTCCAGTTTGGGACCATTTCCCCCCTACGATAGTGCTTCCTAGAGGGTGTGTGAATTTCACTTATTTATCATGGACTTAAATTTGAGTGATATGAGTGTTCTCAATGACTTTATTTAAATTTTTATACTTCAAATGGCTGTTACCATGTAAAACAAACATTTTGTCTGAAATTAATGTGTCCCATCTCAATTCCGTCATTAGATATATTTGCAGTTTATTTCTTGTTGCTGACACCTTTAAGACCTCCATTTTTATTAAGCACTTTTACCTGTGTTTAATTAAGATTTTTATTTTGTAAAAATTGTAGATTAATGTTAAGTTGTAAGATGGAATACAGAGAGATTCTCTGTACCCTTCACCCTGTTGCCACCAACAATATCTTGCAAAACTATAGTATATCAAAGTCAAGATATTGATATTTCTTCAGTAATGATATAGAATATTTCCATCACCACAAGGACACCTCAAGTTTTTCCCTTTTATCTTTTCACCCCCCCACTCCCATGCTGTTCCACCCCTACCCACTCCTGAATGCCTGACAATACTCTGGGGACTGGCTTTTTTTTCACTCAGCATAATTTTCTGGAGAATAATCCAGATTATTGTGTGTACCAGTTCATTCCTTTTTATTGCTGAGTTTTCCATGGTATGGATATGCCGCCATTTATTTAATCATTTACTCAATGAAGGACATCTGCGTTTTTTTCAGTCTGGGTACATTAAAAATGAAGCTGCTATTAACATTTGTATACAGGTGTTGTGTGTACATGTGTGAACATAACTGCAAATATATCTAATGACGTTGGAATTGAGATGAGATACATTAATTTTAGAAAAAGTGTTTCTTTTGCATGGTAACAACCATTTAAAGTATAGAAATTTAAATAAAGTCATTGAGAACACTCATATCACTCAAATTTAAGTCCATGATAAATAAGTGAAATTCACACACCCTTAGGGAGCAAAATCGTAGATGAGAAATGGTCCCAAACTGGACAGTGTCATGGGCTCCCACTCTGCAGTATTTCTGCAGGATAAATGCCCAGGATTTAAATTACCGGCTTTATGGATGGTACATGTTTAGTTCTTTAAGAAACTGCCAAACTGTTTTCCAGAGTGGCTGTACCATTTTACATTCCCACTAGTTTCTATGCATCCTTGCCAGCACTTGGTGCTGTCACTGCCTTTTATTTTAGACATCTGATATGTTGATTGTGGTTTTTAATTTGCAATTCATTGGTGGGTAAGGTTGTTGAACATCTTTTCACGTGATTATTTGCCGTCTGGTCTATCTATTCATCTGTCTATACACACACGCGCGTACACACACACACACACACACACACACACACACACACACACACACACCCTCCCGTAAATGTTTCTTTGTGTATTTTGCTTATTTCCTAACTGTATTGTTTGTTGTTTTTCTTTAACTATTGTGTTTTGAAAGTTGGTTGTATATTTTCGATACCAGTCTTTTGTCAGATATGCAGTCTGCAAATATTTTTCCCAGTCTGTAGTTTGTCTCTTAGCAGGGTCTTTAACAAACTAAAAGTTTTTGAATTTGGATGAAGCCCAATTTATCAGTTTTTCATTTGATGGGATGTGTTTTTGGCTCAAGTCTAAGAACTATTTTTCAAGGCCAATATCTCAAAAGGTTTCTCTGTTTTTTTCTAAAAGTTTTATAGTTGAACATTTTAAGCATGTGATCCATTATGAAGGGGTTTTTTTTGTATAGAGGATGAGACTTTTTGCCTATGAATATCCAATTGCTTTAGCACCATTTTCTGAAAAGGCTATCCTTCCTTTATTGAACTGTTTTTGCACCTTTGTCAAAGATGAGTTTGACAAGGATATAATTAACAGAATTAAAAAGCACCCTGTGAAATGCAAGAAAATATTTGCAAGTCATATATATCTCATAATGGGTTAGTAGCCAGAATATATACTAAAGAACTCCTATAACTCAACAACAAAAAGCCAATTAAAAAATGGGCAAAAGACTTGTATAGATATTTCTTCAAAGGAAATATAAAAATGACCAGCAAGCATATGAAAAGATGCTAAACATCAGTAATCATTAGGGAAACACAAGGCAAAACCACAATAAAAACTACTTCACAGCCGGGCTCGGTGGCTCAGCCTGTAATCCCGTGCCTTTGGGAGGCTGAGGTGAGTGGATTGCCTGAGCCCGCGGGTTCAAGACCCGCTTGGGCAACTTGGTGAGACCACATCTCTACAATAAATCAAAAATTAGCTGGGCGTGGTAGCACGTGCCTGTAATTCCAGCTATTTGGAAGGCTGAGGCGGAAGGATTGCTGGAGCCCAGCAGGTCGGGGTTTCGGTGGCCGGGAGCGGCCACTGCACTCCAGTCTGGGCAACAGAGTGAGTCTCCAACTCAAAAACAAAAAACAAAGAAAACCACTTCACACTCATTGGAACTGCTACAACATTTTAAAAGAAATGTTGATGAGGGTGTGGAGAAATTGGAACTCTTGTGCACTGTTAGTGGTCACGTAAAATGGTGCAGCTGCTATGGAAATTATGGAAATTTTTTTTTTTTAAAGCAGAGTTGCCCTGTGATCTGGTAACCCCACTTCTGTGTATATTCCCACAAGAACTGAAAGCAGAACTCAAGTAGACCTTTGTACACTCATGCTCATAGCAGAATTATTTGCAATAGTCAAAAAATGGAAAAACCCAAATGTCCATCAACAGATGAATGGATAAACTGCATGTGGTATATACACACAATAGAATATTGTTTATTCTTAAAAAGGAAAGAATTCTGACACATGCTATAATATGTATGAACCTTGGGGACATCGTGCTAAGGAAAATAACCCAATCACAAAAGAAGATTTCACTTACATGAGGTACCTAGACACAAAAAGTGGAATGGCAGTTTCCAGGACCGGGGGTAAGATGAAGTGGGAGGTTATTGTTTAATGTGTTCAGAGTTTCAGTTAGACAACATAAGAAGAGTTCTGTGGATGGATGAAAGTGAGGGTTGTACGATGTAAATACACAGTCCCCTGAACTAGGGACTTAAAATGGTTAATATAGTAAATTTTATGTTATGTGCAATTTATCACAATTTAAAAAAAAGAAGAAATCAGTTGGCTATATTTGTGCAGTATTTTTCTGAAATTTCTATTTGTTCTGTTGATCTTTTTGTCTATTCCCTGACAATACTCAAAAGTTTTGATACTATAGTATATGTTGCATATTTAAATCAAGTAGGATGCCTTCTCCCCTTTATTCTTCCTCTTCAAAATCACTTGGTTTATTCTGGTTTATTTGCCTTTCCATATAAATTTTAGAATAATTTTGTCTATATCTAGATAAAATCTTGCTGGAATTCTGATAAGAACTGCATTAAACCTGCATCTTTTTTTTATCAATATTTTTTATTATTGATAAAAAATAAAATGATGTTGTGGGGTACAGTTAAGGGTTAGGTATACAAATATGCTTCTTTTAGGCTCCCTTGTTGATATCAGGTGTCTCCCCGTCCCCAGACAGATGTTTACTACCATTAGTCCCACCCCCCTTC